>NC_088418.1:47276404-47533904 GCF_034236695.1 Oncorhynchus nerka | reverse complement strand
GTTTAATAGGTAAGAGCTATGGAAACAATCTGAGTCTATAGTTCCCTTGTGTGTATTCTAGATTGTACAACCCAGAGTGAAGGGTTTCGAAAGAATGAAGTGTCTGATTGTATGTGTTGATTTCGCTTACTTTAATAGAAGAACCTCCTTTTAAAATAAGCTATAATCTAATGCGTACCTTAAAAATGTATCGATAATTATCATAAGAGGAGGGAATGTGAAGAAAAGTTTTTAGTTTGTGCTTTTCTAATAAACAATTCGACTGGGTTCATGCAAGTGACTGATTGATCGTGCCTGGGAGGAATCAGTATAAGCAATGTGGCAGTACGCGCAGAACATTGTTTTGAGAACCGAAAAGTGTCTCAGTTTCAAGGTCTCAGCTGAACCAAACGTTAATGATGAAATCATTATGAATAATGAATAAGTGAAATCATGCAAATATAACTTCTCTTGCAAGCAGTATATAAGAAAACTAACGGGACTGCCACAGGCGGAGCTCCTGACGGCCGTGTACTACTTGGTGTATTAAACTTGTTGGAACCTCTACTGCTTGCTGATAATAAAGAATGTTTTAATATTAACTTCAGGTGTCCATGGTGGTATTTTCCACGACAGCCGGCTCCAGGCAAAAGCAAGTTAGGAACAGTTAGAAAAGTTGAATTAGAAAGTTAAAAGAGTAGAATGAACAAAGTGCAAGTTCAAAATGTGGTTGTGCATCAGCGGTTTTCTTCTTGTTATGTCAATCACTGACAATCACTCAATTAGCCATGTAAGCTAGCAATTTTTAGATTAGTAAATTAGTCTAGCCAGCTATCTAAATGTGTAGTAATCGTGGCTGAATACAGACAGGTCACAAAGGGCATGTGCCTAGGGGCCCCCATTGATTGTGTTAGTCACTCTCACTTAGATATCCTTAACATACCTCTTACATGGCATAAGTAACGGCAAAACGTGTAGAATTGCAGGAAATTAGCTGTAAAACTGTCTCACAGCAAAATGAGAAGAACTTCATGAAATTTGTTAGGGGGGGTGAACAAATCTTACTTAAGGCCCCCAAAAGGGTAAAGGCGACCATGAAGATGATTAAACGTGAACTGGCCAGCCTCCTCCCGGTGTGCGGCGGGGAATGAAGTGTGACGTGATTTGGGATGGATAGAAGGATCATGTCAAACTCAGTACCGGGCATAGTCATTGGAGGAGGTACTGTCTGGGTGTAATCCCAAATGGCACCCTATTCCCTACATGGTGCACTACTTTTGACAGGAGCACTATGGGCCATGGTCAAAAGTAGGGCACTATATAGGGAATAAGGTACCATTTGGGACACAACCCCTGGCTGACTTGGCTGAATGGATGTCTGCCGCTCATACATACTAATAGATATGTGTGATCCAATGCATTTAGCACAAAGAGATGAGATAGAAGCTGAGGTTAAAGATCTGCCTTGTATGCAATGCTGACCTGGGAGACACATACACACAGACTGTGCCTACACACACACACACACACACACACACACACACACACACACACACACACACACACACACACAGAGGGCCATCCTCCACATGACATTAAATGGATCCATCCATCACTCTGCCACCACCCAGCCATCGGACATACACAAAAGACTACACACACACACATACACACACACACACAGGGCAAGGGCAGTGTCTCCTAATTATGTCCCGTAGCTGCAGCCATTATCTCTGTAGTAGATGGGCGATGTGGCTCATGGAGGTGGAAATGGCCAGTAGCTGGCTACCATTTGGACCTCAAATAACTCTTCTGAATTCCTGCTTCAGGACTGAGCAGCCCTGCTGGCCTCTAGACTAGACACAGACACATACACACCACACGCTGAGCAACACTCTTGGACCGTAAGGGCTGTGCATGTTACACGAAGCATCTTGGAAGAAAGAAAGACGCAGGGAACAGGGCGAGAGAGAGAGAAGTGTCAGGAAGAGAGACGGAGAGAAGAGGCAAGAGGAGAGAGAGAGAGAGAGAGAGAGAGAGAGAGAGAGAGAGGGAGGGAGAGAGAGAGGGAGAGAGAGAGAGAGAGAGAGAGAGGAGGAGGAGGGAAGAGATATTGAGTATTCTGGTCAGCAGCCCAACCCCAGTCAACCCCAGCACTCAGCCTGCCTCGACTAGTATAGCTCCCTCCAGTAACCACGAGCACAACCGTGATTTTAACTGGCGGCTTTATTCTGTAGTTTTAGTCAGAATTATCACCTTCCGTGAGAACTCTAAAGTAAATGAAAATACAGTTAAGCACACTCTTACAACCTTCTTGTCTTACGAGTGACTTATTAGTAAGTCACTTATTACCCTCATAGATATCATCCTAACCAACTTGCCCTCCAAATACACCTCTGCTGTTTTCAACCAAGAACTCAGCGATCACTGCCTCATTGCCTGCATCCGTAATGGGTCTGCGGTCAAACGACCACCCTTCATCACTGTCAAACGCTCCCTAAAACACTCCAGCGAGCAGGCCTTTCTAATCGACCTGGCCCGGGTATACTGTAAGGATATTGACCTCATCCCGTCAGTAGAGAATGCCTGGTTATTCTTTAAAAGTGCCTTCCTCACCATCTTAAATAAGCATGCCCCGTTCAAAAAATGTAGAACCAGAAAAAGATATAGCCCTTGGTTCTCTCCAGACCTGACTGCCCGTGACCAGCACAAAAACATCCTGTGGCGTACTGCATTAGTATCGAAAGCTAAGGCCATCTTTTCAAACAGAAATTTTCATCCTGTAGCACAAACTCAAAAACGTTCTGGGACACTGTAAAGTCCATGGAGAATAAGAGCACCTCCTCCCAGCTTCCCACTGCACTGAGGATAGGAAGCACTGTCACCACTGATAAATCCACTATAATTGAGAATTTCAATACGCATTTCTCTATGGCTGGCCATGCTTTCCATCTGGCTACCCCAACCCCGGTCAACTGCCCGGCACCCCCCACAGCAACTCGCCCAAGCCTACCCCATTTCTCCTTCACCCAAATCCAGATAGCTGATGTTCTGAAAGAGCTGCAAAATCTGGACCCCTACAAATCAGCTGGGCTAGACAATCTGGACCCTCTCTTTCTATAATTATCTGCCGAAATTGTTGCAACCCCTATTACTAGTCTGTTCAACCTCTCTTTAGGATTGTCTGAGATTCACAAAGATTGGAAAGTTGCAGCAATCATCCCTCTCTTCAAAGGGGGAGACACTCTAGACCCAAACTGCTACAGACCTATATCTATTCTACCCTGCCTTTCTAAGGTCTTCGAAAGCCAAGATAACAAACATATTACCGACTATAACGAATCCCACCGTACCTTCTCCACTATGCAATCTGGTTTCCGAGCTGGTCACGGGTGCACCTCAGCCACGCTCAAGGTCCTAAACGATATCATAACCGCCATCGATAAGAGACATTACTGGGCAGCCGTATTCATCAATCGGGCCAGGGCTTTCGACTCTGTCAATCACCACATTCTTATCAACAGACTAAACAGCCTTGGTTTCTCAAATGACTGCCTGACCTGGTTCACCAACTACTGCTCTGATAGAGTTCAGTGTGTCAAATCGGAGGGCCTGTTGTCTGGACCTCTGGCAGTCTCTATGGGGGTGCCATAGGGTTCAATTCTCGGGCCGAATCTCTTCTCTGTATACATCAATGATGTCGCTCTTGCTGCTGGTGATTCTCTGATCCAACTCTACGCAGATGACACCATTCTGTATATTTCTGGCCCCTCTTTGGACAGTGTGTAAACTAACCTCCAGACGAGCTTCAATGCCATACAACTCTACTTCCGTTGCATCCAACTGCTCTTAAATGCAAGTAAAACTAAATGCATGGTCTTCAACCGATCGATGCCCGCACCTGCCCGCCCATCCAGCATCACTACTCTGGACGGTTCTGACTTAGAATATGTGGACTGTAAACTCTCCTTCAAGACTCACATTAAGCATCTCCAATCCAAAATGAAATCTAGAATCGGCATCCTATTTCACAACAACTTTGGTGATTTACAAAATAGCCTCTGACACTCTACTCAACAAATTGATTGCAGTCTATCACAGTGCCATCCATTTTGTCACCAAAGCCTCATATATGACCCACCACTGCGACTTGTACGCTCTCGTTGGCTGGCACTCGCTTCTTACTTGTCGGCAAACCTACTGGCTCCAGGTCATCTACATGTCTCTGCAAGGTAAAGCCCCGCCTTATCTCAGCTCACTGTTCACCATAGCAGCACCCACCTGTAGCATGCGCTCCAGAAGGTATATCTCACTAGTCACCCCCAAAGCCAATTCCTCCTTTGGCCACCTTTCATTCCAGTTTTCTACGGCCAATGACTGGACCGAACTGCAAAAATCACTGAAGCTGTAGACTCATATCTCCCTCACTAGCTTTAAACACCAGAGCAGCTCACAGATCACTGCACCTGTACATAGCCCATCTGTAAATAGCCCATCCAACTACCTCATCCCATACTGATTTTATTTATTTATCTTGCTCCTTTGCACCCCAGTATCTCTACTTGCACATTCATCTTCTGCACATCAATCACTCCAGTGTTTAATTGCTAAATTTTAATTACTTCGCCACCATGGCCTATTTATTGCCTTACCTCCCTTATCTTACCCCATTTGCACACACTGTATATAGACTTTTTCTACTGTAATATTGACTGTACTTTTGTTTATTCCATGTGTAACTCTGTGGTGTTGTATGTGTCGAACTGCTTTGCTTTATTCTTGGCCAGGTCACAGTTGTAAATGAGAACTTGTTCTCAACTAGCCTACCTGGTTAAATAAAGGTGAAATTTAAAAAATACATATATATAAATTAGCTTGATATAACTCTGAAGTGCTTACATACATAAACAGTTTAGCCGGAGCTATAACAGTATCAGATTAAACACATGAATAAAGGAAAAAGAAAGGTACAAAGCAGTCCATCCCCCAGTATGTGAAGGGAGGCGCGGTCTCCATGCGTTCCTTTGGAAGATCTGCCATCCTTTGCTCTTCTGTACATCTTCTGAATTTCCTGCATTTCACACAATTGTAGATGTGAGAGGAAACTGCTTTGCTGCATCCTAGGATCCATATACCGTTGGATCGCAGCTCATTGATCGTCATTCCACGTCCTTGGTGTCGAACTCATTCATGATAGTGCTTGATGAGCAGCACTGACAAGTGGTTGTCTCTCGGCAGGACTGCAGGATGCTTCACATGGGAACGAAGAGTTGCATGAGCCAAGTGACCTCCCACCCTGAGGATACCTTGCTCATCCAGAAATGGACTCAATTTATGCAACTTGCTTGCTTTATCTTTGGTCTTGATGTCTTTCTGGTGCCTAAGGTTGTGTATCTCATGGGAAAAGGCTGCTTCTTGAACCATCTTTATAATGGTGAGCTCTGCCTCTCTCCTTTCTTCTATGCTTGTAGCTTCACTGGACCTCAGTTTTAAACCCATGGCTTCCTTGACACGTCGTTTTAGCCTGGCAATAGCTTTCACCACTCTTGTCCAGTCTGAGAACTTGTGAATGTGATCTAGTAACAATTTTTCTTCCTTTGCCTGGGTATCATGGACCAGGGAATTCTGCAGCTGGGTCATTGTCTGAGATCTCTCCCACCGTGACTTTTCCTTTGGGAAGTTCTTCGTCTGGACCTGCGAACCAGTTGGAAGCCATGAGCTGTTCTGATGTGAGACCTCTGGAAGCGTGATCCGCAGGATTTTCTTCAGAGGTCACATTTCTCCATTGTTCGGGATCTGTGCTTTGCTTAATGCGTTGAATACGGTTAGGTCCAAAGATGTGGAATCTTCTGGCTTCATTGTTGATGTAGCCAAGAACTACCGTTGAGTCTGTCCAGAAGTATTCCTGTAGACCTTGTATCTCTAGCTCCTTTTTGAGCATGTCACTTGTTCGAACAGCTACCACCACTGCTGTTCCAGTCGTGGTATGGTCGTAACCTTGGAAGGGGCGACTCTCAACTCCCCCATAACAATGAACTTCTCCTGCTGTGCTGATTGTTCTGAGGTATGAGCACTCTCCATAAGCTGAGGTACTAGCATCGGAGAAGTGATGGAGCTTTTGTAGACTTTGCAGCCAGAAATCCCACTGGGAACGTAGGTCATCTGGAAGGGGTTCATCCCAGTCGATCTTGTCACGACACATCTGCTGCAAGATCTGCTTCCCTGCCAGGACAAAGGGTGCCACAAACCCAAGCGTATCATATACAGAGGCTACTGTAGACAACACTCCTCTTCTTGTGAGTGGGCGCTCTTTGACAACTACTCTAAACTGGAACTCGTCTGATGCGACACACCACAGTACACCAAGCGCTCTCTCCATGTGTGGTTCACCCAGAGCCATATCCAGGTCATTGGCACGCTCGGCACATTCTTCCTTGGGAATTGTGGCTATAACTTCCTTGCTGTTAGAGATAAACATGTGCAACCAAATTTTTCCGATGCTGCAAGGCTCCCATGCTTCTTTCACCAGCTGGGCCGCTTCAGCTTCAGACGATACGCTCGTCAACCCAGCATCAACATAAAAGTTCCTTTCTATGAACTGGATAGACTTCTCAACTGAAGCTTCCTCGTCCTTCGGCAGCAAGATGTTTGAGACCATAGTTGGCGCAACCAGGAGATGAAGCTGCGCCGAACAAGTCGACCTTCATACAATACACTGAGGGTTGAGACTCTAGATCTCCGTTCTCTCACCAAAGGAACCACAAATAATCTTGGTCTTCTGCTTTCACATGAAACTGGTGGAACATACACTCTACGTCACACATGATTGCGACTGGACCCTTACGAAAATGGTAAAAGACACCCTGGAATGCGTTTGTCAACTCTGGACCTGTAAGGAGATTTATGGACGTCTCTCGAAACTTTGCTGAGCAGTCAAGGACGACTAGTATCTTCACAGGCTTTTGTGGGTGATAAATCCCATGGTGCAGGATGTACCATGCTGGATGCTTGTTAATTTCCTCCTCTGAGATCTTCTCAGCATCTCCACAAGCTATGATCTCTTCCATGAATGCTGTGTAGTCCTTGTAGTGCTGCTTGTCTCTCCTTAGCCTCCTTTCCAGGCACTTGAGATGGTAAACTGCACATGTCTTACTGTTCGGCAGGTTGGGTATTTCTTCCTTAAACGGCAGCGGCATCTCATAATGTCCATTGTCCTTGCGTCTGATAGCCGCTTTCACTTTTGTCAGGAACCGGATATCCTCTTGAGATATGAGGTCCTCTTCTGCAGCTCTCTCGTTGAAGTCGGATTCAAGCATCTCGTTAATGTCCACCTTGTGACTGCTTCACAAGTATCATCTCTGCGGCGTATATCGTTGTCGGGACTGTCGATTTGACGCAAATTTACATAGGCAAGGTTTAGATCTGTAGAGGTGGCTAAAAACTTGTTAAGAGGTCTGGCAGTACGTCTTCAGAGCAACAGCCTGTCAGTAACAGTTTTGCCTCCTTACCAGAGCCTTCCCCTTCTCATAGCTGACCCTGAAACGATGTTCGAGCTGTCTCCACTTTTTGTCGTGCAGTTCTCTGCCCTTTCCAGTTTACCTGCGGACCCGCTCACCTCTTCGTGGCTCTTGTTGTGATGTCTCATTAGCAGCCTCTGTATCGTCATTCGCTGGCAGCCGTGACTCCACAAGAGTCTGGGTCTCTTCCTGCTGCTCTGTTTGTTCTGATGAAGGCTTGAAGTACGCAAGGTGTTGCTGCGGCTGCTCAACTTGACCCACCCCATCTTTATGACCTTTAGTGAAACTACCTCTTTCTGTCACGCCCTGACCGTAGAGAGCTTTTTATGTCTCTATTTTTGGGTTGGTCAGGGTGTGATTTGGGTGGGCATTCTATGTGTTTCTATGTGTTTATATTTCTTTGTTTTGGCCGGGTATGGTTCTCAATCAGAGACAGCTGTCGATCGTTGTCTCTGATTGAGAGCCATACTTAGGTAGCTTTCCCCACTGGGTTTTTGTGGGTAGTTGTTTTCCGTATCAGTGTTTGCACCTTACGGGACTGTTTCGGTTTCATTTATTCTCTTGTTATTTTTGTATTTAGTGTTCAGTTCAATAAATAATATGAACCTGCACCTTGGTCCACACCTTCTTCATACGACGACCCTTACACTTTCTGACATTCTAGGTAAGGTTTGGATAAGTGAGTAGGTAATTTATACTCCAATTCATTGTAATTTAAACCTTAGTGCATGGTATAAACATGTATAATGCTTGTAACAAAGACTTGAACCAAACAATTACACCAAACAATTAACTTACAGGTGAAAATAGAATTTTGTGTACGCTGACCCTTAATGTTTGTAACTATATATAGTGGAAATCAAAAATCAAAAACGTCACAACTAGACTGTTGTCACTGAGCAGCAGATAAGGTGCTTTCAATGATACAGCTAGATGGAACACAACAGATTGTCAAACACAGAGACAAACAGGCAGAATAGAGCAGAGCAGAGCAGAGTAGAACAGTCCTCCAGTACACGGAATAAACACGAGAAGGAGGGAGAGTGAGAGCGAGAGGGAGATGGAGAAAGAGAGAGAGAGAGCAGGAGAAAGAGAAGGTAAGGGCAGCAGAAAAATAGGAAAGTTCTGTATATGGTTTTACCTCAAACCCTCTATGAACCCTTTGTCTTCCAAAAAGGGTTCCTCCGATCAAAACGGTTCTTGGTAGAACCTTATCCCTCCACAAAGAACCCTTTTGGAACCCTTTTTTTTCCGAATGGTGTTTTTTTTCTTCACATAAACTATTAGCATTTTAGCAAGCAGGAAACAGCGGAGCGATTTCTGCATATTGCACCTTTAACATTCTGTCATTAAGAGTACATGTTCAGCTTTATAAAGAACATGTTTTTCCATCTCAAGAGGTTAAATACAAAAAAAATACTGTGCCAACTAAAATCACAAGGTTGATCATAATACGGTTGACCGTAACAGGGTTGACGATTTCTTCTTCCAGTAGATCACCCATAAATCCCCTTGTGACAGGGGGAATGGAAGATTGTTGTGTGCAACAGGGAGTTGTAATTGAATGAAATTGCCTGTCTATCTATGGGTAACATGATTGACATGTTATGCTCGGCCAGCTCAATTTTCTCCACAAAATTCCAGAAAATGGCAAACATAGTAGAACCAGCTCATCTGCTTTTACACTCTGATTTTACTATTCCATGTTCAACGTTTCTTTAGAAAATATTTGAAAAAGAAATAGTTTCACCATATTTAAACAAGAGTTCAGCTCACGTAACAGGGTTGACCTTAAAATGAGGGACAGATGTAAAAGATTCACTAATCACATCAAATAAATAATCATCTTCAGAAATGACTTTGTCAAAGCAACAAAATAACGAGAGTTTTACAATGAGGGTTGAGATTTAGTGGGTTATAATCTTCCTAGAAGTGACACAGGGTTGACAAAGAAAAAGAACATGTTGAATTCTGGCACTTTAGCAAGCTTTTATTCATCAAATAAATCGGATCTATTGAATTCTCCATAGGGTCTACATTAAATTATAAACTGGGTGGTTTGAGCCCTGAAAGCTGGTTGGCTAAAAGCCGTGGTATATCAGACCGTGTACCATGGGTTTAACAAAACATTTAATTTTACTGCTCTAGTTAACCAGTTTATAATAGCAATAAGGCACCTCGGGGGGGTTGTGGTATGTGGCCAATATACCACGGCTAAGGGCTGTATCCTAGCACTCCACGTTGTGTCGTGCTTGAGAACAGCCATTAGCCATGGTATATCAGCCATATGCCACACACCTTATTGCTTAAGTGTACTTCATTTAATACAGTACAACAGGCTTTAAAAATGCAATAGTGTTTAACAATATCTCAAAGGGGCGCAAAGGGCACTGTTTTCATGGAACGACCCAGTTATCATCCTTTTATGTTTTCCTCTCACTCTCCCTGTCTCCTCTCCCCTTCTCCCTCCTCCTTCCCATCACTCCTCCTCACCCGCTCCCTCTCCCTGTGAGGACTTGCTGACAGGAACACTTCCTCTAGCTCCCCCCCCATGGGAACTCACTCCAATAAAAAACAGAACACCATACAGCACCCAGAACCAGACACAGACACAGAAACAGACAAAGAAACAGACACAGACACAAACCCAGACCCAGGACTGATAGAGCAGCAGGCAGGATTCTCCCGTTTCACATCTGCACTGTCATTTTTCACCTGCAGTAGCATGGGTATTAGTGTGTGTGTGTGTGTGGCGGGTGCAGCGAGTCACAGTAATTAGCGAGCAGCCAGCAGTGACTAATTGGTGGCTCTACCCAGTGTAGTTTCCCCCCTGTCGAACACACACACACACTCACACAAAACACAGCCCCTATACTGCATTAAGACAGCACTAGAAGCACTGACATATTACTTTAATCAGATTTGTATTTGAGCATGCTACCTCAGGAGAGCGTCATCTGTACACTGCAGACACACACTCTAAACTGTCCCAGTCGCATTGCCTAAAATTATGTTTTGCATAATAGCAGGTGTGGGGGAGAGGTGTGTGTGTGTGTGTGTGTGTGTGCAGTCACTTGGTATACATTAAGATTCCACACCTGCAGTGCTATACACCCAAACAACAGCTCGGGGCTCTTCACTGTGAGCATCTCTGTCATGACCACCAGCTCTTAGCAACATCATCTTTGTAAAATTATTTTTATTTCACCTTTATTTAATCCAGGTTGGCAAATTGAGAACAAGTTCTCATTTACAACTGCGACCTGGCCAAGATAAAGCAAAGACGTGCGACACAAACAACAACACAGAGTTACACATGGAATAAACAAACATACAGTCAATAACACAATAGAAGAAAGTCAATGTACAGTGTGTATAAACAAGGTAAGATAAGGGAAGTAAGGCAAAAATAGGCCTAAGTGGCAAAATAATTACAATATAGCAATTAAACACTGGAGTGATTGATGTGCAGAAGATGAATGTGCAAGTAGAGATACTGGGGTATAAAGGAGCAAAGAAAATGAGGTAGTTGGATGGGCTATTTACAGATGGGCTATGTACAGATGGGATATTTACAGATGGGCTATGTACAGGTGCAGTGATCTGTGAGCTGCTCTGACAGCTGGTGCTTAAAGTTAGTGAGGAAAATATGAGTCTCCAACTTCAGTGATTTTTGCAATTCGTTCCAGTCATTGAGAACTGGAAGGAAAGGCGGAACTGGCTTTGGGGACGACCAATGAAAAATACCTGCTGGTGCGCGTGCTACAGGTGGGTACTGCTTTGGTGACCAGTGAGCTGAGATAAAGCGGGGCTTTACCTAGCAAAGACTTATAGATGACCTGGAGCCAGTGACTTTGGCGACGAATATGAAGCGAGGGCCAACCAATGAGAGCACACAGGTAGCAGTGGTGGGTAGCATATAGGGCTTTGGTGACAAAACAGATGGCACTGTGATAGACTGCATCCAATTTGTTGAGTAGAGTGTTGGAGGCTATTTTGTAAATGACACCGCCGAAGTCAAGGATCGGCAGGATAGTCAGTTTTACGAGGGTATGATTGGCAGCATGAGTGAAGGATGCTTTGTTGCGAAATAGGAAGCCGATTCTAGATTTTGTTTTGGATTGGAGATGCTTAATGTGAGTCTGGAAGGAGAGTTTACAGTCTAACCAGACACCTAGGTGTTTATAGTTGTCCACATATTCTAAGTCAGAACCGTCCAGAGTAGTGATGCTGGACGGGCGGGCAGGTGCGGGCAGCGATCGGTTGAAGAGCATGCATTTAGTGTAACTTGCATTTAAGAGCAGTTGGAGGCAACGGAAGGAGAGTTGTATGGCATTGACGCTCGTCTGGAGGTTAGTTTACACAGTGTCCAAAGAAGGGCCAGAAGTATACAGAATGGTGTCATTTACGTAGAGGTGGATCAGAGAAACCCCAGCAGCAAGAGCAACATCATTGATGTATACAGAGAAAAGAGTCGGCCCGAGAATTGAACCCTGTGGCACCCCCATAGAGACTGCCAGAGGTCCAGACAACAGACCCTCCGATTTGACACACTGAACTCTATCACAGAAGTAGTTGGTGAACCAGGAGAGGCAGTCATTTGAGAAACCAAGGCTGTTGAGTCTGCCGATAAGAATATGGTGATTGACAGAGTCGAAAGCCTTGGCCAGATCGATGAACACAGCTGCACAGTATTGTCTCTTATCGATGGTGGTTATGATATCGTTTAGGACCTTGAGTATTACATTTACATTTAAGTCATTTAGCAGACGCTCTTATCCAGAGCGACTGGCTGAAGTGCACCCATGACCAGCTCTGAAACCAGATTGCATAGCGGAGAAGATGGCTTTCACTTCAGCAGTAATAAATTCATGAACTTCTTTGAGGAAAAGATCATGATTATTAGAAAGCAAATTACGGACTCCTCTTTAAATCTGCGTATTCCTTCAAAGCTCAGTTGTCCTGAGTCTGCACAACTCTGCCAGGACCTAGGATCAAGAGAGATGCTCAAGTGTTTTAGTACTATATCTCTTGACACAATGATGAAAATAATCATGGCCTCTAAACCTTCAAGCTGCATACTGGACCCTATTCCAACTAAACTACTGAAAGAGCTGCTTCCTGTGCTTGGCCCTCCTATGTTGAACATAATAAATGGCTCGCTATCCACCGGATGTGTACCAAACTCACTAAAAGTGGCAGTAATAAAGCCTCTCTTGAAAAAGCCAAACCTTGACCCAGAAAATATAAAAAACTATCGGCCTATATCGAATCTTCCATTCCTCTCAGAATTTTTAGAAAAGGCTGTTGCGCAGCAACTCACTGCCTTCCTGAAGACAAACAATGTATACGAAATGCTTCAGTCTGGTTTTAGACCCCATCATAGCACTGAGACTGCACTTGTGAAGATGGTTAATTACCTTTTAATGGCATCAGACCGAGGCTCTGCATCTGTCCTCATGCTCCTAGACCTTAGTGCTGCTTTTGATACCATCGATCACCACATTCTTTTGGAGAGATTGGAAACCCAAATTGGTCTACACGGACAAGTTCTGGCCTGGTTTAGATCTTATCTGTTGGAAAGATATCAGTTTGTCTCTGTGAATGGTTTGTCCTCTGACAAATCAACTGTAAATTTCAGTGTTCCTCAAGGTTCCGTTTTAGGACCACAATGTCCTTCGAAAACATAATGTTAACTTTCACTGCTATGCGGATGATACACAGCTGTACATTTCAATGAAACATGTGAAGCCCCAAAATTGCCCTCGCTAGAAGCATGTGTTTCAGACATAAGGAAGTGGATGGCTGCAAACGTTCTACTTTTAAACTCGGACAAAACAGAGATGCTTGTTCTAGGTCCAAAGAAACAAAGAGATCTTCTGTTGAATCTGACAATTAATCTTAATGGTTGTACAGTCGTCTCAAATAAAACTGTGAAGGACCTCGGCGTTACTCTGGACCCTGATCTCTCTTTTGAAGAACATATCAAGACCATTTCAAGGACAGCTTTTTTTCTATCTACATAACATTGCAAAAATCAGAAACTTTCTGTCCAAAAATGATGCAGAAAAATTAATCCATGCTTTTGTCACTTCTAGGTTAGACTACTGCAATGCTCTACTTTCCGGCTACCCGGATAAAGCACTAAATAAACTTCAGTTAGTGCTAAATATGGCTGCTAGAATCCTGACTAGAACCAAAAAATTTGATCATATTACTCCAGTGCTAGCCTCCCTACACTGGCTTCCTGTCAAGGCAAGGGCTGATTTCAAGGTTTTACTGCTAACCTACAAAGCATTACATGGGCTTGCTCCTACCTATCTCTCTGATTTGGTCCTGCCGTACATACCTACACGTACGCTACGGTCACAAGACGCAGGCCTCCTAATTGTCTCTAGAATTTCTAAGCAAACAGCTGGAGGCAGGGCTTTCTCCTATAGAGCTCAATTTTTATGGAATGGTTTGCCTACCCATGTAAGAGACGCAAACTCGGTCTCAACCTTTAAGTCTTTACTGAAGACTCATCTCTTCAGTGGGTCATATGATTGAGTGTAGTCTGGCCCAGGAGTGGGAAGGTGAACGGAAAGGCTCTGGAGCAACGAACCACCCTTGCTGTCTCTGCCTGGCCGGTTCCCCTCTTTCCACTGGGATTCTCTGCCTCTAACCCTATTACAGGGGCTGAGTCACTGGCTTACTGGGGCTCTTTCATACCGTCCCTAGGAGGGGTGTGTCACTTGAGTGGGTTGAGTCACTGATGTGATCTTCCTGCCTGGGTTGCAAAGTTTGATCATCAAGGCAAAGGGAATATAAAATATAAAATATATTTACATTTGTTTAATACTTTTTTGGTTACTACATGATTCCATATGTGTTATTTCATAGTTTTGATGTCTTCACTATTATTCTACAATGTAGAAAATAGTACAAATAAAGAAAACACCTTGACTGACTAGGTGTGTCCAACCTTTTGACTGGTAGTGTGTGTGTCTCTAATATGGTCATATATTGGGCAGGAGGTTAGGAAGTGCAGCTCAGTTTCTACCACATTTTGGGGGCAGTGTGCACATTGCCTGTCTTCTCTTGAGAGCCAGGTCTGCCTTCGGCGGCCTTTCTCAATAGCAAGGCTATGCTCACTGAGTCTGTACATAGTCAAAGATTCCCTTCATTTTGGGTCAGTCACAGTGGTCAGGTATTCAGCCACTGTGTCATCTCTGTTTAGGGCCAAACAGCATTCTAGTTTGCTCCGTTTTTTTGTAAATTCTTTCCATGTGTCAAGTAATGATCTTTTTTTATGATTTGGTTGGGTATAATTCTCTCTCTCCATCCCTCCCTCCCCCACTCTCATCCTCTCTTTGCATTTGTCTCCCTCTTTTTGCAGTGGCTCTGATCCTCTCTCTCTCTCTCTCTCTCTCTCTCTCTCACTCTACCCCTCTCTCTCTCTTCCTCCCTCTACCCATTGAACACATTGTTCTCCTCCTCTCCATACGATCAGCAGTTTCATCGATGACGCTTGTCTTTCTTAAATTGTCTGCTTCACTCATTCATTGTAGCTCTCTCCCTCCCTCCCAATGCACATATCCTCCACTCTTTCTCTCTCTCTCTTCACTTATTTGCCTCTCCATCTCAATCCCTCCCCCTCTGGCATGTTCTCTCCCCCTCTTCCTCCCTCTCACCTCCCTCTTCCTCCCCCTCCCACACATTTTTGCAGCTCTTGTTTCTTCAATCTCTCTCTCTCTGTATGTCTGTCTGTCGAACACATGTATAGGCAGGGTTCTCTGGTTCTCCACAGAAAGGTTTGTGCGCGCATGGGCGGGTGGGTGGGTGCATGTGTAAAACAATCATCCCAGCCTGCCTTCAGAGGCCGACAGCAGACACTCATCCCCTCACTCTATCCCCTTCTCCACTCCTCCCTCTCAATCTCTCAATCCTTGTCCCCCCTCCTTTCTCTTCTCGCTCTCTGCCTGCTTCTCTCAACCTTCCAGCTCTCACAGTCTCATGTCAGAATTAGACGTTCATCCATGTTTCTCAAACGCAAACTACGAAGTTGTTCCAAACGTCACATGTCAAGGTGTTTAAGATTAAGTTTAGGCATTAACTACAAATTCTTTAAGCTAGGCATTAGCTCCGAATGATTAAGGTTTGGGATAGGCTTAAAACAAAAACAACTTTCTACTCCTGCTTTTGAAACTTACAGCCATTGGAATCAGAGGCAGATGCTTGCAGCTAGCCACAATCCCCATCCACAACACCTTGCAAAACCCGAAACCTACTTGAAGGTTACAGAGCTCACTGTTGCCCCTAGTGACAAGTTTTCATGTCATCTCCAGACCAGAGTATGTGAGCAGAGTTCCATTTATCGCTCACGGTGCTCTACGTCCTTTCCAAACGCTCTGCTAAAAACTGCTCCTTGCTCACAGGGGGGGGGACTACAGCTTCAAATTCGCTCCATTCATTAAAATCACAATTGAACCAACACCCATTTATGTTTGTGATTGTCTGGACCATTTTGTTTTGAAGTATTGAAACAAAAAAGTACTTTAATAAACAAGGTGACAAGATGACTGTAAGAAGCACTCAAATAGGTTACATGCCATATTAAACAGCATATAAACACTAAATAGTTCAGGAGCCAGACAGGTAGCCTAATTATTTAGGTTATAGCCTACAAATAAATAAATTGTGAAGTACAACACACTGAGTACAACACACTAGGCTGGCAACATTTCATTGTTTTAAATCATTATAGTCTATTATTTGCCCATATAGGCTGTGACTTACTTAGATATAAGTAAGTCGACCAGAAACCCCCTGATCCCTGGTCAATCTTACCAGTCACACACACTGTATTGGTTACAGGCTAGAAGGGTGTCCACATAATGGACTTTCCACTGAGGTATTAAGCACACTTCCTGTTTACGATTGAGTGTGTATGAGTCATTACATTGAAAAGATACACACACACACACACACACACACCGTGTGACACAATAAAAACAGTACTTCACATACCCATTTACAAAACAATTCTAGATGCCAACGCCATGGCAAACGCGGCATAAATTCAGATTGTCACACACACACACACACACACACACACACACACGTATACACAATCGCACTCGGAGGTGCTCTACCGTGCGTGCTCTTAGAAATGGCATTACAATGGCTTTCAAACGGTTATGATCCCATTCCAAAACGCATTATAAAGCCATAGAAGTGTTCTATCCATCAGAGGGCAGCCATAATTACCATCGGCCACTGTAACGGCTCATTCCCCGCTAAGGAAACTGGAGCAGGCTTTAGTGGAGCCAACGTCGAGTTAAACAGAGAATGATCTGTAGGCCGTCTATATTAGATGTAATGGTAAAGGAATACGGATATGGTATGGTTCCGCAGTGGTAAGGGAGGGAAGCCTATGGGGGGGGGGGGGGGTTATTCTGTACATAACCCTTACTGTGGTTATGATTGGGATTGTATCGGCTGACCAGACCAGGGAGAGACTAACACCGCAGAATTGTGAACACCACAGATGTAATGTGAGATAATGGCGAAAAGACACTTTTGCATGACGTCAAATGGACTTGAGCAAAGAACTGGAGGCCCATCGAAGAGCATGGATAATCAATCCAAACGCGATTCATAACCCTGTTAGATTACAACGAGCTCATTTGTACGTGTGTGTGTGCTGTGATTAACATTGCATGGGCTCCCCTGTGGTGAAGCTTCAAAGAAGCACCTCAGTCCGAGGGGAGAGGGAGGAGCAAGATCGGACTAATGGCAGGAAGTCAACACTTCCTTTCCAAAGTTTCCATCAAGTCAACGGTCAGAACAGAACAGTGAAAAATGAGATGTAGTGGAGGAAAACGTGTTCTGTCTGTCTGTCTCTCTCTCTGTCTGTCTATATGTCGGGTCACGGACATCATATCCTTTTACCGGCTTGTCTGTTTTTCAACAACACAACTGTGTCTTTACTGTCGTCTCTCAGCCCGGGATCGCCGTTCTTCACAGAGAAGGAATAGACTGAAAAGCACCAACTCATCAGTCCTGGGGGAAGATGAGAGGGGGAGGAGAGGAGGATGGAGAGAGATACGGGGGTATCAGGCTTTCTCTAGGTCTGAGTGCCTGTCTGCTGTCTGGCCAACACAAGGGTTACTGTGTGGGCTGAAGAGTGTGGACGCAGAGAGTGAATAGATATAGATAATCTGCCATCCACACACAGTTTCACATTCATTTGTCTGGGCTTTTCCTTGTTAGATTACAAATTGTGTTAATTAGTGATTGTTATCGTGTTTCACTGCTTGCAGGGCGTCTAGACGCTAGACAAACACACGCACACAAACCTGTGATGTTTGCTTCGTATGTAAAGAGATACCTCTCTCTAAAAAGGGACACACACACACACACATACGTCCCGCTTAGATGGAATAATGAGAGTGTTTTGTAGGTGGGAATGACAGACTCGCACACATAATCAATTGTAGCAGGATCTGATAACATGTCTCTCCTTTTGACCCCTACTGAGTAGCAGGCTGGTGGCTGGACCCTGACTATCCCTCTGCATTCTGCCCAGGTCCTCCCAGCCCTCTATGTCCTCCACCTCCGCCCTCGGGCCTAATCAATTGATATCTGCTGCCATCGATCCACAGCAGGGATCTTTGCCATGCACGGATAAGCCAGGTCTGGATCCTCTCCCCTGCAGTCCCTCCCAGCTTAGCGACACCATTACTCCGCATTAAATACACCGAATATGTGCTTTAAGCTACACCATTACACAACAAGACTCATACAGAGATAGTTCTACAGGAGTAGGATGACATTGCCTCTAGACACACTGATCTAAGCCCCGTGTGCCTATTAAGGGTCATTTTCTACCCAGAGAAGTTCTGCAGTTGCACAGTTTCTTACGTGTCTCCCCCTGGGGGCAGGAGTGGGAATTGCTTTACACGTGACAGACCTTTAAAAGAGCAGTATCCCTTTGCCCCACGCCATGAGACGTGTGTGTGTGTGTGTGTGTGTGTGTGTGTGTGTGTGTGTGTGTGTGTGTCCAAACGGACAGCAGCTGAGCATTACTTCCACGCGATTTGTGACACTACAACCACACGGCACTACAGAATGTCGCCTGTGTTTCGCACAACATCATGCTGGGAGAAAAGCGCCAGAGACATCATAGAAAAACACCTTTTAGCTGTGCATGTGCATGTGGTCTTACTGTATGATGACATCTCAGTGCTCTGTCGATGCCTGTAACCTCTGTTTAGTCCTGCAGTAATGTGTAGCAGAGCCAGAGAGACGTGAGCTGTTTTACACAGTGCTTGACCATTGGCTGATCGTTTAAACTGCTGGGGGAATCCTGTCTGTGTGTCCAGTGTTATTGACTAGCTCCTCTCCTAGGGAACACCCAGGGAGCATCCTCACAGTACAGTGGGGCAAAAAAGTATTTAGTCAGCCACCAATTGTGCATGTTCTCCCACTTAAAAAGATGAGAGAGGCCTGTAATTTTCATCATAGGTACACTTCAACTATGACAGACAAAATGAGAAAATAAATCCAGAAAATCACATTGTAGGATTTTTTATGAATTTATTTGCAAATTATAGTGGAAAATAAGTATTTGGTCAATAACAAAAGTGTATCTCAATACTTTGTTATATATCATTTGTTGGCAATGACAGAGGTCAAACGTTTTCTGTAAGTCTTCACAAGTTTTTCACACACTGTTGCTGGTATTTTGGCCCATTCCTCCATGCAGATCTCCTCTAGAGCAGTGATGTTTTGGGGCTGTTGCTGGGCAACACGGACTTTCAACTCCCTCCAAAGATTTTCTATGGGGTTGAGATCTGGAGACTGGCTAGGTCACTCCAGGACCTTGAAATGCTTCTTACGAAGCCACTCCTTCATTGCCCGGGTGGTGTATTTGGGATCATTGTCATGCTGAAAGACCCATCCATGTTTCATCTTCAATGCCCTTGCTGATGGAAGGAGGTTTTCACTCAAAATCTCACGATACATGGCCCCATTCATTCTTTCCTTTACACGGATCAGTCGTCCTGGTCCCTTTGCAGAAAAACAGCCCCAAAGCATGATGTTTCCACCCCCATGCTTCACAGTAGGTATGGTGTTCTTTGGCTGCAACTCAGCATTCTTTGTCCTCCAAACACGACAAGTTGAGTTTTTACCAAAAAGTTATATTTTGGTTTCATCTGACCTTATGACATTCTCCCAATCTTCTTCTGGATCATCCAAATGCTCTCTAGCAAACTTCAGATGGGCCTGGACATGTACTGGCTTAAGCAGGGGGACACGTCTGGCACTGCAGGATTTGAGACCCTGGCGGCGTAGTGTGTTACTGATGGTAGGCTTTGTTACTTTGGTCCCAGCTCTCTGCAGGTCATTCACTAGGTCCCGCCGTGTGGTTCTGGGATTTTTGCTCACCATTCTTGTGATCATTTTGACCCCACGGGGTGAGATCTCCCAGATCGAGGGAGATTATCAGTGGTCTT
Source organism: Oncorhynchus nerka (assembly GCF_034236695.1). NCBI lineage: Eukaryota > Metazoa > Chordata > Actinopteri > Salmoniformes > Salmonidae > Oncorhynchus > Oncorhynchus nerka. Next base: position 47,513,908 of record NC_088418.1, on the reverse strand, counting down.
GTATGTCTTCCATTTCCTAATAATTGCTCCCACAGTTGATTTCTTCAAACCAAGCTGCTTACCTATTGCAGATTCAGTCTTCCCAGCCTGGTGCAGGTCTACAATTTTGCTTCTGGTGTCCTTTGACAGCTCTTTGGTCTTGGCCATAGTGGAGTTTGGAGTGTGACTGTTTGAGGTTGTGGACAGGTGTCTTTTATACTGATAACAAGTTCAAACAGGTGCCATTAATACAGGTAACGAGTGGAGGACAGAGGAGCCTCTTAAAGAAAAAGTTACAGGTCTGTGAGAGCCAGAAATCTTGCTTGTTTGTAGGTGACCAAAAACTTATTTTCCACCCTAATTTGCAAATAAATTAATTAAAAATCCTACAATGTGATTTTCAGGATTTTTTTCTCATTTTGTCTGACATAGTTGAAGTGTACCTATGATGAAAATGACAGGCCTCTCTCATATTTTTAAGTGAGAGAACTTGCACAATTGGTGGCTGACTAAATACTTTTTTGCCCCACTGTATGTGGTTGATTTTATCAGGATAATTTATTCCCTGTTTGGCTTACAAAACACACACACACACACACACACACACACACACACACACACACACACTAGACACATACAGGTGATCCCTGAGGTAAGGCTTTGAATTAAATGAGAAAAGCTTCAGATACACTTCATGTTCGCCTAGGTCTCAGTCACAGTTTGCACCCATGTGTTTGTGTGTGTTACCTGGTTCTCAGTCACGGTTTGAGTACCGTGTTGAAAGGTCATCACACATGGTGACTCATCACCGGTTATCACCCTCATGCACCTTCCAGCCTGCTTGAAGACACACACACACACACCTCTAAGCCTTATATAAACGCTATTCCTCTGTCTTGACATTTAAGCCAGAATGTTCCTCTCTCTCATGGTGCTGTACCACTATTACTGTGAGTAACAACACTATCTCAGACCCACAGACCCACTGGTTGGATATTTCACGACTGCTTAGGTTCCACTCCTTTGTGTCCTCAAGCACAGCTGGATCTCCTCTCATCCTTTGCTGCAATCACTCTTTCCTCTCCGCCTCTCGTCCTCTCCTTTCCTTTCCACTTATCTCTCTCCTGTCCTTCCTTCGCTCTCTCTCTTCTTTCGTCCTCAACCCTCCTCTCTTCCTCTCCTCCTCTCTTTTTTCCCTTCTCATTCCTCTCCTTCTCTCCTCTACTCCTCTCCTCCTACCTCTCTCTCTCTCTCTTCTTTCGTCCTCAACCCTCCTCTCTTCCTCTCCTCCTCTCTTTTTTCCCTTCTCATTCCTCTCCTTCTCTCCTCTACTCCTACCGCTCTCTCTCTTCTTTCGTCCTCAACCCTCTTCTCTTCCTCTCCTCCTCTCTTTTTTCCCTTCTCATTCCTCTCCTTCTCTCCTCTACTCCTCTCCTCCTACCGCTCTCTCTCTCTTCTTTCGTCCTCAACCCTCCTCTCTTACTCTCCTCCTCTCTTTTTTCCCTTCTCATTCCTCTCCTTCTCTCCTCTACTCCTCTCCTCTTCTGGTCACTCCAGCTCCTGATAAGAGTGTCTCCATAGGAACCAGCCGGCTCCTTAAGAGGGAGCCCTCCACTAATTACCACATATCTCCCTAATAACCCAGGACAGAGAGAGAGAGGGAGGGAGGTATAGAGGGGGAGGGAGAGAGAGGGAGGGAGGGGGAGAAGAGGGAGCAGAACACGGAAAAGAGAGGAGAGATATGGAGAAGGGGAACAGAGAGAAAGAGAGAGCTGAGGTAATTGGTGTGTTGAAGAACAAAGACCTGTTTTTGACTGACAGATTCCAGATTCAATATGAGAGGAGCTGAGAGAAGAGGAGAGGAGAGGAGTGTGGAGGAGGGGAGAGAGTCTATGATACTGAATACCTTACTGCAGTAACAGTATCAGCTTTCTCCAACACACACTGCTATATACAGTATATTATAAACCGGGTCGTTTGAGCCCTGGATGCTGATTTGCTGAAAGCCGTGGAATATGAGACATTATAAATCGGGTAGTTAGGATACTGGATAATGATTGGCTAAAACAGAATTCAGCCGTATGTATTTGAGACCGTATACCATGACTATGACGTTTAGCCTTTTCACCTTCACATCATTGCGCCTTTCACCTCGGTAAAATGGCTACATGAACAATAGTTTGACATGCCGATGTACAAAAGCACTTACCTGCTTCACTGGCTGGTGTGCAGAAAAAGGGGATACATTGTGAGTTTGGGAAAACAACAGAAACGGAGCTGAACTTCACGAGAATAACTTCAACGAGACTTCAGTGACATGAATGCCAAATGCCGAAGAACACAGGGCTGATTAGCAGCTATGCTGGACTCAGAACTGGTTTGAACCGACACATCAACGACCCCTCTCTCAGTCTGGCATGGAGTATACGGAAGGACACCGAATTCACAACGAGCAACAACGTGTCTGTCGGCGTAATTCAAAAGGTTGAGGGAAGAGGGGCGCGATAAAGCTGCACAACAGTGAACAGGTACATGTGGTAGGTAACTGTTATCTAGCTAAATCATTCTAATGTACCCTGACAATATAATCGGTAGCTATGTAGGCCTAACTATTAGCTAACGTTAGAATGATTTTCAGGTCCACAAAAGAGCCAATGGGAGTGAACACCCTCGCAAAAATGCTGCCAAACATCTGCAAAATAGCTGGTCCGTCGCAGATTTACCCAAACCACTGCCTTCGAACCACCGCGATCCAGAAACTGTCAGATGAAAGAGAAATAGAGGTACGAGAAATACTGTCCGTCAGAGGACACAGACTCGAAACCTCTCTTCAACGTTACTGGAGGCCAAACCTGGAAGCGGTGGAGCACTGTTCTCTCTGACAACACAGCAGCAGGTCCCCCAGTTAAATGAACGGCATCAATTTCCAGCGGCGTGGCGCCAACAACAAGCGATAACATGGGAGAATGTCTTCATTCCTGCACAATAAATGGCAACATTCAGATCAGCATTCATAAATAATTGGTGCTAATGCTCTGTTTTTGCATACGTTTAACGTAAGCTTGCTAGCTAGCCTGTGGTTGTTGCAAGGCAACCAGTCTAGCAACAACTAGACCTGACTACCTTTTCTGGCGGATTGTATTTGTTAATTATGTATTTATTAAAGAAAATAAAAAATCGGGACGTATTGCTGAAATATACCACGGGTAAACTACTTGTTTAATATTCGGATTATGTTGGTGACCAGTTTATAGTAGCAATAAGGCACCACTGGTTGTCCCCATAATAACCCTATGTGGAAAGGGTTCTACATGGAACACAAATGTGTTCTACCTGGAACCAAAACAGATTATTCAAAGGGTTGTTCTATGGGGACAGCCGAAGAACCCTTTTAGGTTCTAGGTACGTCCCTCCCTCACTAACTTTAAACATCAGCTGTCTGGGCAGCTAACCAATCACTGCAGCTGTACATAGCCCAACTGTAAATAGCCCACCCAATCTACCTACCTCATCCCCATATTGTATTTATTCACTTCTCTGCTCTTTTGCACATCAGTGTTTCTACTTGCACATCATCATCTGCTCTCCTATCACTCCAGTGTTAATTTGCTAAATTGTAATTACTTTGCTACTGTGGCCTATGTATTGCCTTACCTCCTCACACCATTTGCACACACTGTATATAGGCTTTCCTTTTTTTCTATTGTGTTATTGACTGTATGTTTGTTTATTCCATGTGTAACTCTGTGTTGTTGTTTGTGTCGCACTGCTATGCTTTATCTTGGCCAGGTCGCAGTTGTAAATGAGAACTTGTTCTCAACTAGCTTACCTGGTTAAATAAAGGTGAAATAAAAAACGAAGTGTGTGTGTGCGTCACAGTCTTTATCATCATCATCATCATCAAATTATATTGGTCACATACACATGATTAGCAGATGTTATTACGAGTGTAGCGAAATGCTTGTGCTTCTAGTTCCGACAGTGCAGAAATATCTAACAAGTAATCTAACAATTCCACAATAACTACATAATACGCACAATCCAAGTAAAGGGATGGAATAAGAATATATACATATAAATATATGGATGAGCAATGACCGAGGGGCAAAGGCAAGATGCAATAGATGGTATAAAATACAGTATATACACATGAGATGAGTAATGAAAGATATGTAAACATTATTAAAGTGGCATTATTAAAGTGACTAGTGATCCATTTATTAAAATGGCCAATGATTTCAAGTCTGTATGAAAGACAGCAGCCTCTCTGTGTTAGTGATGGCTGTTTAACAGTCTGATGGCCTTGAGACAGAAGCTATTTCACAGTCTCTCAGTCCCAGCTTTGATGCACCTGTACTGACCTCGCCTTCTGGATGGTAAGCAGGGTGAACAGGCTGTGGCTCGGGTGGTTGTTGTCCTTGATTATCTTTTGGTGTTCCAGTGATATCGGGTGCTGTAGGTGTCCTAGAGGACAGGTAGTTTTTCCACGGTGATGCATTGTGCAGGCCGCACCACCCTCTGGAGAGCCCTGCGGTTGTGGGCAGTGCAGTTGCCGTACCAGGCGGTGATACAGCCCGACAGGATGCTCTCAATTGTGCACCTGTTAAAGTTTGTGAAGGTTCTTCACCACACTGTCTGTGTGGGTGGACCATTTCAGTTTGTGTACGCCGTGGAACTTTCCTCCTTCTCCACTGCTGTCCCGTCGATGTGGATAGGGGGGGTGCTCCCTCTGCTGTTACCTAAAGTCCAGGATCATCTCCTTTGTTTTGTTGACGTTGAGTGAGAGCTTGTTTTCCTGACACCACACTCCGAGTGCCGTCACCTCCTCCCTGTAGGCTGTCTCATCGTTGTTGGTAATTAAGCCTGCTACTGTTGTGTTGTCATCAAACTTGATGATTGAGTTGGAGGTGTGCATGGCCACGCAGTCATGGGTGAACAGGGAGTACAGGAGGGGGCTGAGAACGCACCCTTGTGGGGCCCCAGTGTTGAGGATCAGCGAAGTGCAGGTGTTGTTTCCTACCTTCACCACCTGGGGGCAGCCCGTCAGGTAGTCCAGGACCCAGTTGCACTGGGCGGGGTCGAGACCCAGGGCCTCAAGCTTGATGATGAGCTTGGAGGGTACTATGGTGTTGAATGCTGAGCTGTAGTCAATGAACAGCATTCTTACTTAGGTATTCCTTTTATCCAGATGGGATAGAGCAGTGTGCAGTGTGATGGCGATTGCATTGTCTGTGGACCTATTGGGGCAGTATGCAAATTGTAGTGGGTCTAGGGTGACAGGTAAGGTGAGGGCGATAGACATTCAGTTCAGTTACCTTTGCCTTCTTCGGTACAGGAACAAGGGTGGCCATCTTGAAGCATGTGGGGACAGCAGATTGGGATATGGAGAGATTGAATATGTCCGTAAACACACCAGCCAGCTGTTCTGCGCATGCTCTGAGGACTGGGGATGGGGATGCCAGCCCGCCTTGCGAGGGTTAGCACGCTTAAATGTCTTACTCACGTCGGCCACAGAGATGGAGAGCCCACAGTCCTTGGGAGCGGGCCGGGTCGGTGGCACTGTATTATCCTCAATGTTGGCAAAGAAGGTGTTTAGTTTGTCTGGAAGCAAGACGTTGGTGTCCGTGACGTGGCTGGTTATCTTTTCGTAGTCTGTGTTTGTCTGTAGACCCTGCCACATATGTCTCGTGACTGAGCCTTTGAATTGCGACTCCACTTTGTCTCTATACTTACATTTTGCTTGTTTGATTGCCTTGCGAAAGGAATAACTACGCTGTTTGTATTCAGTCATATTCCCAGTCACCTTTCCATGGTTAAATGCAGTGGTTCGTGCTTATGGTTTTAGGCGAATGCCGCCATCTATCCATGGTTTCTTGTTAGGGTAGGTTTTAGTAGTCACAGTGGGTACAACATCTCCTATGCACTTTCTTATGAACTCATTCACTGAATCAGCATATAAATCAATATTATTCTCTGAGGCTACCCGGAACATGTCCCAGTCTGCGGAAACAAAACAATCTTAAAGTGTGGATTCCAATTGGTCACACCAGCGTTGAATAGTCCTTGTCACTGGTACATCCTGTTTGAGTTTCTGCCTATAGGAAGGGAGGAGCAAAGTGGAGTCGAGGTCAGATTTGCCAAAAGGAGGGCGGTGGAGGGCCTTTTAGGCATCACGGAAGTTAGAGTAGCAGTGATCCAGTGCAAGTGCTACAATCAATAGGCTGATAGAATTTAGGCAGCCTTCTTCTCAAATTTGCTTTGTTAAAATTCCTAGCTACAATAAATGAAGCCTCGGGATATACAGTGGGGCAAAAAAGTATTTAGTCAGCCACCAATTGTGCAAGTTCTCCCACTTAAAAAGATGAGAGAGGCCTGTAATTGTCATCATAGGTACACTTCAACTATGACAGACAATATGAGAAAGAAAATCCAGAAAATCACATTGTAGGATTTTTAATAAATTTATCTGCAAATTATGGTGGAAAATAAGTATTTGGTCAATAACAAAAGTTTATCTCAATACTTTGTTATATACCCTTTTTTTTGGCAAAGACAGAGGTCAAACATTTTATTTGAAGTGTACCTATGATGAAAATTACAGGCCTCTCTCATCTTTTTAAGTGGGAGAACTTGCACAATTGGTGGCTGACTAAATACTTTTTTGCCCCTCTGTATGGTTTCCACTTTGCATAAAGTCCAGTGAAGTTCCTTGAGGGCCATCGTGGTATCGGAGTGAGGGGAGATATACACAGCTGTGACAATAACCATCTCCTCTCTTGGGAGATAATACGGTCTGCATTTGATTGTGAGGAATTCTAGGTCAGGTGAACAAAAGGACTTGAGTTATTGTATGTTGGTACAATTACACCATGAGTCGTTAATCATGAAACATACACGCCGTTCTTCTTCCTGGAGAGATGTTATTTCTGTCGGCGAGACGCACAAATAATCCCGTTGGCTGTATCGACTCTGACAGCATATCCTGAGAGAGCCGTGTTTCCGTGAAACAGAGAACGTTACAATCCCTGATGTCTCTCTGGAAAAAATGTTGTCTACCTTGTTATCTACAGACTGTACATTTGCGACTAATATACTCGGAAGCGGTGGGTGGTGTGCGTGCCTCCAAAGTCTGACCAGAAGGACGCTCTGTCTTCCTCTCCTGCGGCGACGTCAGCCTCTGGAATCAGTTCAAATGCCTTCGAACAAAGGATCCGCTTCGGGAAAGTCGTATTCCTGGTCAAAGTGCTGGTAAGTTGACGTCGCTCTGATATCCAATAGTTCTTCCCGGCTGTATGTAATAACACTTAAGATTTTCTGGGCTAAAAACGAAATACTGCTAAGTTTCCTAAGGACTAGAAGCGAGGCGACCCTCTCTGTCGGCGCCATCTGCATGGGCTGACTGCCGCAGACTAGGAGTAACTGACTATCACTCTCACAATGTAATTTAAGTGGTATACATCTGGCCTTACATTCTTATATATGACTGAATTCTAAAGGATTCGGACTCTCCTTTACAATGCTAATACTCCCCCTACATGCATTTTGTGAGGCATCACTCCCAAGCTATTTTTAGAAAACAACAGAGCCTGTTGTCCTTCTTAGAGGGAGAGAATATTTTGTTAATGGAAAGGTCCTTGAGGGGGTGAGATGGAGAGAGGGAGGGGAGAAGAGAGAAAGAATGAGGTAGAGAGAGCACTGAGATGCATTAATCTCCACTGTCTGAGAAAAGACATTTAGAAGTTCATCACGTAATATGGAGAGAACAGAGAGAGAGATATAGAGAGAGAAAGAAAGAGAGAGAGAGAGACAGTTAGAGAGAGAGGAAAAAAGAGATAGAGGGAGAGAGATAGAGAGAGAGAGCTCTCTGTGGGTGCCTGTGGGCAAACGGCAGGACAAGATATACTCCCACACACACACACACACACACACACACACACACACACACACAAACTCTGCATCACAACAGAGCGGCAAAAATGTGAAATAGTGTTGCATCTCTTTTTCTCTCTCTAGATAATGACACTTACATCTGAGTGAGTGACTCCAGACCCATAGTACCGTGTCCTGAGACACACAGAACCATAGCCCCAGAATGTCCTCCTGATAATCTCACTATACGAGCCTCTCTCACACCTCGCAAAGGAAGATGCTGCACAGCGACACTACAGCAAGCAGCCCATCTCCTCATAGACGGACTACGCACTACATTCATTGACAATGTGGTAGAATACCCTACGTTCACTTCAAGGAAGCAACAGGGAGCTGTTCTCTTGTCAGGATCCAGAGAAAGGAGAGAGGGGACGTACAACAAAGGAGCCTGTAGAGACGGGAGATGATTAGTAGTTTACATGGTGAGAGGGGAGAGAGGACAGAGAGAGAAAGATGGAAAGAAAAGCAAGGTCTGAGGTTATAGAGGCAGGCTGCAGACAGACAGAGAGAGAGAGAGAGAGAGAGAGAGAGAGAGAGAGAGAGAGAGAGAGGGAAAGAGAGAGAGAGAGAGGGAAAGAGGGAAAGAGAGGCAAGGTCTGAGGTTATAATGGCAGGCTGCAGACAGAGAGAGAGAGAGAGAGAGAGAGAGAGAGAGAGAGAGAGAGAGAGAGAGAGAAAGAGAAGCAAGGTCTGAGGTTATAATGGCAGGCTGCAGACAGAGAGAGAGAGAGAGAGAGATGGAAAGAGAAGCGAGGTCTGAGGTTATAATGGCAGGCTGCAGACAGAGAGAGAGAGAGAGAGAGAGAGGGAAAGAGAAGCAAGGTCTGAGGTTATAATGGCAGGCTGCAGACAGAGAGAGAGAGAGAGAGAGAGAGAGAGAGAGAGAGAGAGAGAGAGAGAGAGAGAGGGAAAGAGAAGCAAGGTCTGAGGTTATAATGGCAGGCTGCAGACAGAGAGAGAGAGAGAGAGAGAGAGAGAGAGAGAGAGAGAAAGAGAGAGAGAGAGAGAGGGAAAGAGAAGCAAGGTCTGAGGTTATAATGGCAGGCTGCAGGCTGCAGACAGAGAGAGAGAGAGAGAGAGAGAGAGAGAGAGAGATGGAAAGAGAAGCGAGGTCTGAGGTTATAATGGCAGGCTGCAGGCTGCAGACAGAGAGAGGGAGTGGGGTTGGTGTTACACCCTCCTCCAAGTTGCCTCGGAGACCCTCAGTCCTGTCAGACCCCATTACTTCAGCATGCGTGGGGTACAGCACCACACAACTCTCACAACACACAACAACACAAATCCCCGAGACAAAACGCACAAACACACAAATGCAACCATACAGCACCCCTGGGAATGCAGTAAAACACCTTTTAAAATACCAAACAACAACCTTACAGATACATAACAGAGTATCTGTTATCTCTGTGGGTTTCAGTATTGACCAGACACAATCCTGAGTAAAAGGATGAGGGCCTGAGGGCGAGGTGGGGTGAGAGGGGTTCCGTAAGCCCTTGTGACCAAAACTCTTAGGTCGATATACTACTAGATGGACGTGTTGTGTTCAACCACACTGCAGTCTGGAGAAGACGGTTGTGGTCACTAATGTGCAATGAGAGGAATGAGGAGATGGCTGACGGTCGAACATGCTCGGAACAGAAATATGAGAGGAAGAGGGGGGTGAGGGAGGGAGGGAGGGAGAAAGAGAGTGCGCGTGAGAGAGGGAGAGAGAGAGAGAGAGATTGAGACGGTAAAGAATGATAGGGAGAGTGAAACAACAGCTTTTTACTTAGAGGTAGATAAGTAGTAGAGAGGCTTTCATTGATATATTGTATAACAGTCCTGGATCCCCACAGGGATGGAAACGTGTGGTATTTACGTCTTAGATTCTTGAATTGGAATGTCAATTTTCTCCCCGAATGGATTGAATGACTGAAATGGAATCAACCTCAACACATCAAACTATAAAACACAGTCATTGCCACAACATAAGTGGTTCTGATAGCTTAGTTTGTAAAATAATGTTGCTGGTAACACCAGGGTCTGATGCTATGTTATAAACACATGACACATTCATCTGAGTTGATATTGCCGGTAATAGAAGCCATAATACTCAGATAATACTCATCATACAAAGATGTTATCAGAAGAAGAGGGGTTAATTGACAGCCATGTTGCAAATCCCAAGTGGCCTTAATCACTATGCAGTACACTATTTTTGACTTGAGTCATATGCCCTTTTGAGAAGAGCTTGTGGCTGATTTGAGACGTAGGCAGAGGAGTCTGTTGTTCCGGGTCAGGGGTCGGCGACAAGTGTAGGAGATAGATGGCGGGTCTCCCTGTTTAATGACTGAGAGTGGAAGTTCTCCTAGTGACCCTCAGCACATCCCTGTAAACAGAGACTATAATCAAAGACTCCAAGACCACCGCATAGATTAACGCTCAGGATCACTCCCTGAATACTAAACCAAGGAGCCAATGAATGCAGGGCCCCTAGAGAACATATAGTGGGCAGGGCCAGAGATGGTTAGATACTGTTGGTCGGTCTCTATCCGGGGAGGGATATGGTGATGTTTGATAACATGATATGTGTACAGGGTTGGGTAGCTTACTTTGTAAATGTAATCTATTACAGTTACTAGTTACCTGTCCAAATTTTGCAATCAGTACATTTTGAGTACTCAAACTATGTAATCGGATTACTTTCAGTTACTTTTAGATTACTTTCCCTTTGAGAGTCATTAGAAGAAGACAAAAATGAATATTACCAATTGAACGACATCTATTGCAGGATAAATCAATGTTAGAGTTGACATAGCTGGCCTTAAATGGATATTGCATTTTAATTTATGGGTTGGTTATGTAGGCTTCTTCTAACCCATTGCTTTCTACTTTAATACAGATATAATACGATTAGGCTATGTCTTTACATCACTAAACCTGTCTGATTCATTTGAATTCATGTAATACCTCTTGATCTTCAAGAATAGGACTTGGAAGTGTAGATGCGGGCCAAATTGTTTTCCCTGAGCATAACCCCAAAGCGAAGGATTTATTAGCCTACTCTGTTTAGGATTTTGTTGTCATGGAAGACTGATTGGACTCATTGCTTCTACTTGAAAAATAAATCCTGCTCTCATGGAATGGCATGCTTTGTACAATAGTTATATGCCATATGCCTATTGTTTCTGTTTCTGTTGGTGACACTGATATCGTGATCATTTGCAGCTGTTTGAGTCTATCCAAAAGTGCACAAGTTTGAGCACGTGTTCAATAGGTCTATGATTTCTCTGGGGGGAATCAGCACCTTTTCCGTTGAGCGATAAAAGCCCTACTCGTGGCCTTCTTAAATTCAACTTGTTTTTGACATTACGGAGCACAATAGCATGGAGGAGTTTAGAAAGGGACTTTTATTCCATAGGCTGGGATCCGCACTATGCAGCTGTTGCATTTTTCAATCGCTGCCCACTGGTCACAAAAACAATGATCGACAGGCAGCTTAAACTTCTTCAATTGAACCATTATTAGGTTCAAATAGACATATACATTTGTTAGTAACAGCCATCCGCAACAACCACAATCCGTAAGGCACAAATGGCTAAATGAGAGAGCAGCAGTGTGATTCACATCAATGCGCTATGTAGATATCAGTAATAAGTGATATCTCTATCGCCTGAAGGCTACACCACTGCTTTCGTTGACCACCAAGCATTTATTCAAATTGGATAATCTTTGGATGCCGACAGCAGTCACAACTTTGGACTGTAGCCTACAAAAGCCTATAATAGTGAAACGAACTTAAACTAGCATATTTTCTCAATGCTGATTTCAAAGTCATTGAGAAAACAGAAAAGATTTAATGTTTTGGTATTTTTTTTCCCCATTTAAAAGTAATCCTAGAAGTAATCATCAAGTTTTGCAAAAGTATCTGTAATCCGATTACAATATTTTTGCTGGTAACAGATTACAGTTACAGTTTTTTTGTAGTCAGTTGAAATGTAATCAGTTACTCCCCAACCCTGTATGTGTATGTGTGATATGAGCAGCCAAGATATGCGTGAAAGATATGATATGAGTGAGACTAGGGACATTTGTAACCACACCCTTCTCAATTGATTGATTGATTTAATTTATTAGACAAACAACATACTCCAATGCAACAGCAGTACGCAAAATAGCCAGTGGAAGCTTGGTTTATTAAATCAATCAATCAAGTTATATTTGTCATAAAATATGTAACAGTGTCCTGGACCTAAACTCTCAAAGACCAACCCTGTCTGTGTTGTTGTGGAGTATTGCTTGCCTCTCTATCTCCCATCTATCTATGGAGGCTCCTAGTCATCTCCCTATATGGCCACTGGGGCCCTCTGTGTCACTCTTCTTTCAGACTGCCTTCATTCCCCGTGTAGACCCTCACAGATACACTGATTCTGTATCCCAGGGAGAGTCCGTCTGAAAGAGGGGAATGTTCTTTCATAACGGAACAACTACAGAACGCTATAGAACCCTCTCACAGAGCAGTTCCTTTCCCATCAGCTGGTCTCAAGTGTTCCCATCAGCAGTAGTCCGTCTCAGTCAACGCTGTTGGCCAAAGAGATGCTCATTTCTCTTTCTGTCTGCCTCTGTCTGTCTCCTGTCGTCTTCTGGGGGATGTGGTGCTGTGTTTAGTCTCGGCAGGAAGTGAAGTGTGTATGTGTGTGTGAATGCTGTGTTCTGTCGGGGCGGGAAGTGTGTGTGTCTCCTGCTGTGAATTTTTAATAAACAGTCCGGTAAGCAGGAAGTCCCCTCGGTGGGTTCTTGGCTTGATGTCAGAGCGACAACAAGGAGAAAGGAACCAGAAAGAAAGAGGAGCAACCATTGATCTGGCTGCTGTGAATTCCTTCTCTTTATGCAGTGGTGGATGTTTTAATGGCGACAGACAGGCGTTGATCCCTGACGAGCTCGCTATTCTATACACACACCACGCACACACACACACTATTCTATTCAACAAAAGTAGAGAGTACAGCAGTGAACATAGGATCTAAAGGCCATGCAACTGGACAGTAAAAAATAGCCCTTGTTAGGAGCATTGTTCCACACCGGCAAACAGGAATGATTGTCTGTCCGTATCGCAGCCAGGTGGTTATTACCGATACAAGGCTTTAATATATGTACTTCTGCTGATGGTGCGGTCAATTGCTCTCTGCCCACTCCACAATCAGCCTGGCCTCCATTTCTGCAGACACACGCTATGGATCCCTCCTCGACCATCTCAGATAACCAGCCAATCAATGGCTTCACTTCAATTAGCTCCTGCTAGGACATGAGAGGGAGGTCCTCCAACCAATATTGGCATCTTAATACCGTTACATGATAGGAGAGCTCTCTTTCCAGCCACACACAGGAAGGACTGCACAAACACACACATGCGGAGGCAGGCAGGCAGGCAGGCACGCACGCACGCACGCACGCACGCACGCACGCACACACACACACACACACACAGAGCCATACTGCTGCTAAGATACCCTCCACATCAGGAGCTAGAGATCAGATCCGTACTGCTGCAAAGATGCCCTCCACATCAGGAGCTAGAGATCAGATCCGTACTGCTGCAAAGATACCCTCCACATCAGGAGCTAGAGATCAGATCCGTACTGCTGCAAAGATACCCTCCACATCAGGAGCTAGAGATCAGATCCGTACTGCTGCAAAGATACCCTCCACATCAGGAGCTAGAGATCAGATCCGTACTGCTGCAAAGATGCCCTCCACATCAAGAGCTAGAGATCAGATCCGTACTGCTGCAAAGATACCCTCCACATCAGGAGCTAGAGATCAGATCCGTATTGCTGCAAAGATACCCTCCACATCAGGAGCTAGAGATCAGATCTGTACTGCTGCAAAGATACCCTCCACATCAGGAGCTAGAGATCAGATCCGTACTGCTGCAAAGATGCCCTCCACATCAGGAGCTAGAGATCAGATCCGTACTGCTGCAAAGATACCCTCCACATCAGGAGCTAGAGATCAGATCCGTACTGCTGCAAAGTGACCAGATCACTGTCTCATCCCACGACAGTCTGCTACTTTCTCTGTCTGTGATTGGTCCTAGCCTCTCAGAGAGCTGCTCAGATCCATTCTACTACAAATTGTTTAGAGACCGACCACAACATCGGACTGTCTGTCTGCTACTGTCAGCTACTGTCTTTCTCAGGCAGGGCCTAGCCCTATTCTCTCAGAGTGGAACTACAGAGTGGTTCGATCACAGACTCACCACTACGTGCCTCTGATCAGATAGACAATCATGTCGAATGTCTCTCAGAGAAAGAGTCTTGTTTCTTAAGCTTTGATACAGAGCCCCGTCGTTTGACCGCCGCCTTGTCTCTGTGTAATGGCAGCCTTTGTCCAGCTTGATTAAGTGTTGACACCAGGCTCTCATCCCATCAAAGGAAAGAGTATTTAAGAGAATCCTTGGTTGGTTCATTACAAGGCACTAATGCCTTTATCAGGCCTGCTGTTAGAAGGCTGTGTGTGTGTGTGTGTGTGTGTGTGTGTGTGTGTGTGTGTGTGTGTGTGTGTGTGTGTGATACTACAGTACCTTTATCACCTTAATCTGTTCAAACACAGATCTAAGTGATGAACGTGCCCAGGGCACCGTACGACGCTCACACAGGCCCTCCTCATCCATCCTCCTCCAGCAGCTGCCTCCCTGTCTCTGCCGTATGTATACTGCACCTTGACAGGCAGGCAACAGCAGGCCTCCACTGTGTGACACAGGGATCTGGCACTGTGTGACACAGGGATCTGGCACTGTGTGTTTACGTGTCTGTGTCTTTGTAGGTTGGCTCGTCAGTCCTGTTCCATAACGAGAGTGTATGATGGGCTGACAGACTGAACAACCAGGCTTTCTGCTTCGAATCACTCACATCCGCCTGCATAATGTCCTCTGAACACACGCACACACACACACACACACACACACACACACACACACACACACACACACACACACACACACACACACACACACACACACACACACACACACACACAGCCCCCCTATATGGGTTTTAAATGCGAAGTGCTTTCCTTGTAAAAAAGGGAATCGGTTGAGTGGTGGAGAAAAACAAAGAAATAAAGCGAGGCCTGGGAGCCATAATGCCCACCTTGGACACAAATCACTCTGTCTGTGTATGTCTGCCTGGGCGCTCAGTCTGTCCACAGGAAATGGAATCTGATGATGAAGGTACCCTTGGAGCAGACCGTGGCTGGTGCGCCTCCTAATATCCCTGACACGGCAGCAGTGAGATAGAGAATGTGTTTTTCTGGCCATAGCTGGGGATGAGTGAGTTAAGCCGACCGCATAGATAGGTTTGGTTTTGCTCCTAGCAGAACTGAACGCCTGTGCTCGAGTATTCCATTACAATACCTTAGTATGAAAAACAATACTACTGTTAGTCCCTATTCATACGCCGTAGCCAGTACACTTCCTCAGAATGGTCAGAATTAGTCTAAGATAACTCAAGGAAACTGTCATTCATTTTGACGTTTTGTTCTTCTTCTCGTTTTCTTAGTCGTGTAATATCACTAAGACGTCCGGCTACCGAGCTTCGACAAGCCTCAAGATGAAAAGAGACGTGAGTCGGGAAATAAACCCGACGAGCGCTCATTAAAACGAACACAATGGCGGCATAATATATGCGCAAACCGTTTCCGCCTGGGACGTATACGGCAAGCTTCAGGGTACGAGACTGGACTGTGTCGTGTGTGTGTGTGTGTGTGTGTCTTGACGATTAGAGTGGGTGCGTGGGTGTGAAGGGCTGAGGCGTGTTTCTAACCATCTCTGGCCCTGCCCACTCTATGTTCTCTAGGGGCCCTGCATTCATTGGCTCCTTGGCTTAGTATTCAGGAAGTGATCCTGAGCGTTAATCTATGCGGTGGTCTTGGAGTCTTTGATTATAGTCTCGGTTTACAGGGATGTGCTGAGGCCTAGAGGCCTGGGGGCGGGAAAGGGAGAGGGGAGTGTTGGTGATCAATGACATGGAGAGGAGTGGGACATGTGGCAGTGCTAAGCACCAGGGGAACAGTGTGAGGCATGCTAGCCCTCCTTAGAGGGGAGTCATGTACACACACTCACAAACACACACTCTGCCCGAGGAAGCCCAGCATCAGACTTTTACTTCCTGTGTTAGTGAGTGATGCCAGGAGAGGCACACACACACACAGGGCCAGCCAGAGCATGGTGCCAGGGTAAGAGCCAGTCTGTGCCAGCTTCCGTGACCAGAACTCTCCACAGGGCTGTCCTGATCAACCACAATAGATCATACGCAAGCACACGCACACGCACACACACACAGACACACACACACACACACACACACACACACACACAAGTATTGGAGTCAACAGGTGCACAACATACCAAACCACACACACACAGTAGCACAGTATAACTCGACAGGGACACAGAAAAAGAGGTGATATGTCAGAGTTAGCGACTTTTCCACTATATTACAGTATTTAGGAAAAAGGATCCTCTCCATTAACACAGAGCTCCAAATGTGTGGCAACAGCCACCTTTAAATCTGTCATTTTTCACGTGCTTCCATCCATCCAAGCCTCATCCATCGTCACATTAGAAATAACTTCTCCATCTACCAGCTGCTTCTCTCCCGACTGATGCGTCCAATTAGAGTCCTGGGAAACGTCACGGGATTCAAAGCCAACACGTTATTTATAACTTCAATGCTACAATGCTGTTACTGACTAGCTGGCTGGCTCTGTCTACTACACCGTTCCTATTCTGAGGATGGAGAAAGGGACTGGGCATATTCACAGAGATATACACACTATATACAGTATAAATATTTATGTATTTTATATACAGTACCAGTCAAAAGTTTGGACACACCTACTTAGTCAATGTTTTTTCTTTACTTTTTACATTGTAGAATAATAGTGAAGCCATTAAAACTATGAAATAACACATATGGAATCAGACTTTTGATGACAGTTTAGCAGAGGCTTGGTATTCTCTCAACCAGCTTCATGAATAATGCTTTTTCGACAGTCTTGAAGGAGTTCACACATATGCTGAGCACCTCACTCTGCAGTCCTTCACCTTGCGGTCCAACTCATCCCAAACCATCTCAATTGGGTTGAGGTCGGGTGATTGTGGAAACCAGGTCATCTGATGCAACACCATCACTCCCCTTCTTAGTCAAATAGCCCTTACACAGCCTGGAGATGTGTTTTGGGTCATTGTCTTGTTGAAAAACAAATGATAAGCCCACTAAGCGCAAACAGATTTATGTGTTTTGTCTGGTCTAGGGTTTTTTGTATGTTTATGGGGCTGTTTCCTTTCTAGGTAGTCTGTAGGTCTATGGTTGCCTAGATTGGTTCTCAATTAGCTGTCTATCGTTTTCTCTGATTGGGAACCATATTTAGGCTGCCATATTCTGTGGGTATTTTGTGGGTGATTGTCTTCTGTCATTGCACCAGATAGGACTGTTTCTGTTTTCACGTCTGTTATTTTGTAGTGTTCTCATGTATGGTCTTGATTAAACATGTTGAACACTAACCACGCTGCATTTTGGTCCTCCTCTCCTTCAGCGGAAGAAAACCGTTACATTTGGGCTGCAATTTCTGAGGCTGGTAACTCTAATGAACGTATCCTCTGCAGCAGAGGTAACTCTGGGTCTTCCTTTCCTGTTGCGGTCCTCATGAGAGCCAGTTTCATCATAGCGCTTGAAGGTTTTTGAGACGGCACTTGAAGAAACGTTCAAAGTTCTTGACATTTCCATATTGACTGAACTTCCATGTCTTCAAGTAATGATGGACTGTAATTTCTCTTTGCTTATTTGAGCCGTACTGCCACAATATGGACTTAGTCTTTTACCAAATAGGGCAGTCTTCTGTATACCACCCCTACCTTGTCACAACACAACTGATTAACGCATTAATTCACTTTTAAGTGAAAAAGGCACATGAGTTGAAATGCATTCCAGGTGACTACCTCATGAAGCTGGTTGAAAGAATGCCAAGAGTGTGCAAAGCTGTAAGACAAAGGGTGGTGTTATTTCAAGGTTTTGATGTCTTTATTATTATTCTACAATGTAGAAAATAGTCCAAATAAAGAAAACCCTTTGAATGAGTAGGTGTGTCCAAACATTTGACTGGTACTGTGTGTACAGCTCTGGAAAAAAAACAAGAGACCACTGCAAAATGATCAGTTTCTCTGGATGTGCTATTTATAGGTACGTGTTTGGGTAAAATAAACATTTTTGTTTTATTTTATCCTCCACCAAATTTCACATTGGGTGCGAGACCTGGAAAGTCCTTACAAGCCCCAGTGTCTTGTACTCACTGTGAAATTTGGTGGAGGATCGGCGATGATCTGGGGTTGCTTCAGCAAGGCGGAAAACGGGCAGATTTGTCTTCGTGAGGACGTATGAATCAAGCCACGTAAAAGATTGTCCTGGAAGAAAACTTGCTTCCTTCTGCTCTGACAATGTTCCACAACTCTGAGGGTTGGTTTTTCCAGCAGGACAATGCTCCATGCCACACAGCCAGGTCAATTAAGGTGTGGATGGAGGACCACCAGATCAAGACCATGTCATGGCCAGCCCAATCTCCAGACCTGAACCACATTGAAAACCACCAGATCAAGACCCTGTCATGGCCAGCCCAGTCTCCAGGCCTGAATCCCATTGAAAACCTCTGGAATGTGATCAAGAGGAAGATGGGATGGTCACAAGCCATGAAACAAAGCTGAGCTGCTTGAATTTTTACACCCAGGAGTGGCATAAAGTCACCCAACATCAATGTGAAAGACTGGTGGAGAGCAGGACAAGACACATGAAAGCTGGGATTGAAAATCAGGGTTATTCCACCAAATATTGATTTCTGAACTCTTCCTAAGTAAAAACAGTCTTTTTTTGTTTAAAAATGAATATGGACTTATTTTCTTTGCATTATTTGAGGTCTGACAACACTGCATCTTTTTTGTTATTTTGACCAGTTGTCATTTTCTACAAATAAATGCTCTAAATGACAATAATTTTATTTGGAATTTGGGAGAAATTTTGTCAGTAGTTTATAGAATAAAACAAATTTGTTAATTTTTCCCAAACACATACCTATAAATAGTTCAACCAGAGAAACTGATCATTTGTGATCTGTTTCACCTGTCTTTGTGCTTGTCTCCACCCCCCTCCAGGTGTCGCCCATCTTCCCATTATCACCTGTGTATTTATACCTGTGTTCTCTGTCTGTCTGTGGCCAGTTTGTTCAAGTCTTCCAATGGTTTGGTTCAGTGTCTGGTTGTCCCGAGTCACACTTTCTCTTGTCCTCCTGGTTTTTGCCTGTCCTGACCCTGTACCTACCCGCCTGACCCTGAGACTGCCTGCCGTCCTGTACCTTGGCCTCTGCTCTGGATAATCGACCCCTGCCTGCCTTGACCTGTTTGCATGCCCCTGTGGTTACAATAAACATTGTTACACAGTCTGCACTTGGGTCTTACCTTGATTCCTGATAGGTGTCTTAATTTTTTCCAGACCTGTATGTGTGTGTATATATATATGTATAGTGAGCTCCAAAAGTATTGGAAAGTGACACGTTTTGTTATTTTGGCTCTGTGCTCCAGGACTTCGGATTTGAGATGATACAATGACAAGGAGATTAAAGTGCAGCCTGTCAGCTTTAATTTGAGAGTATTTTCAACCATATCGGGTGAACCGTTTAGAAATTACAGCACTTTTTGTACATAGTCCCCCATTTTAAGGGACCAATTGTATTGGGACAGATTCACTTTTATGTGTATTAAAGTAGTCAAAAGTTTAGTATTTGGTGCCATATTCCTCACACACAATGATTACATCCAGCTTGTTGGATGTTGCTGTTTGTTTTGGTTGTGGTTCAGATTATTTGGTGCCCAATATAATTGAATGGTAAATAATGTATTGTGTCATTTTGGAGTCACTTTTATTGCAAATAAGAATATGTTTCTAAACACTTCTACAATCACTAACTTCAGAACCATGTGGTCATTTTTCCAAACTCTAGACACAAAACCAGGCTGCCTAAGTATGGTTCTCAATCAGAGGCAGCTGTCAATCGTTGTCTCTGATTGAGAACCATACTTAGGCAGCCTGGTTTCGCCCTTGAGTTGTGGGTAGTTGTTTTCTGTCTCTGTACCAGACAGGACTGGTTCGTTTGTTCCGTTTTTTTGTTATTTTTGTTCTAGTGTTCAGTGTAATTAAAAGATCATGAACACGTACCACGCTGCACCTTGGTCCTCTCCTTCTTCCACCTACGACGATCATTACAAAAGGATTGATTACTGTACTTTTATATTTCCCTCAACCCTGTCTTTTGGATTTGGCCACAGGTTCTCATCCACATCACACTGGATGTTTTCATTAGCCAAACATCTTGGGGAAATTCTTCAGGCATGGTGAATCCATGGTCTGTCGTGATGTCATTGCATGCGTCATCCATGGCCTGGAGAAGGGTTGCTTGTTCGTGAGGGCAGCCTATCATATACCTTCCACCTCCATGTGGAGAAAAAATCCTCAATTGGGTTAAGGAAAGGAGAGTATGGGGGAAGGTAGAGAGTGGTTTTGTGGATGGGCTTGAAACCATGTTTGCACATGCTTGCACCATTTGAGCATGGTGGAACCTGACATTATCCCACACAATGACATAGGTCACGCCATCAGATCTACAGACCTGATTTAGCTCGTCAAGGAAGGTAACAAGGAGAGCTGCATTTAATATTCCAATACGAGGTCTGCATCCCACCACACCGTCTTTCGATATAGTCACACACATGGTGATGTTTCCCGCTGGCCAATAAAATTCCGACCTCTCCTAATTGTCTTGGCCAGGTTGAAGCCTGCCTCATCCAAAAAGAGGAATTTGTGATGGTTTTCGTTAGCATCCGGCCGCATCACCCTGTAAAAATACATTTTGGAAAGAGAATTACAGATTACAATGTTGCAGAATTTTGGGGGAATTTTTTACAACAGGCATCTTGAAACTGAACATACCTGAACATACTCAGTCCTCAGTTGCTTCACTCTGTATGAATTTCTTTCAAAAGGCACACAGAGTAGCCTAATGTTTACTGCACGGTGAAGACTTACCGGTTCTCATTGCGGAAAGTTCTGATGATTGAGGCCACGGTTGATCTTCTGAGGTTTGGTTGAATCATTGTAGCTGCCTCAGTCATTGTCACGCCATGATTTACGACATGGTCTACAACTATTGCTCGGATTTCATTGGGCACTCTTTGCTGTTGCTGCCGCTGTCTTGGTCCGTGGCCTTGTCCTCTACCGCGTTCCCCCACACCTCTTAAATGAGGACCACGACCACCTCTCAGAGGGGGTGCTTGGCCCCTGCCATTCCTTTGACCACCACGTCTTCCTCCTCCCACTGCTTGAACTCTATCGTGACCTGGATCACCTGCCGGCTCCATGTTTTCGCTATGTTGTTGTAGGTGGATACCACTCATTTCACTATATACTCATACCACAATGTGAAATCAATCATCGGTAACAAGTTGGCAGTATTGGAAAAGCAATTACAAGGGCCTGCATACATACACTCACCCGCCACTTTATTAGATACAGAGCTCACAAATGCTCAAATGACAGCCATTTAAAACAGTGGTGTGCAGAAGGACATCTCTTAATGTACAACACAGTGAATAATTCAGGCTGTTGTGGAGGCAAGAGGTGGTCCTACCCAGTACTAGATAGGTGAACCTAAATAAGTGGCCGGTGAGTGTACAGTAGTGTCAAATCTGAAAACATGGTCTGGAAAAGTGGTACACGGGACCATAGAAACAGTGTCTGATAAAGAATGATGATGAAATATTACATCCATAGATAATGTAGTCCAATTGGTTCATGTTCCACTGTAATTGGTGTCAATGGATCTCGTTATCCTGAAACTTTCAGAATCTAAACATGGAATATTGTTTGTCAATTTCCATACAACTATGCATTAAGAATAATGCAACAGTTACTTATCATTTTGAGCAGTTGTATCAACTGATAGTTAGATCATTGTAATGGAATGAATAGACAGTCATCTCAGATGTAATGTGTGAATTGCATTTTGAAATGGTAATAATTTGATGTAAAGTTGTGTCATTTTGAACAGGTGATTTTAGTTCAATGAACAAATGATCTTAGCTTTATGTGTATTGTATCCACGCAATTGGAAAAAGAGTTTTGAAAAATGTGCTTTTTTATCATCGTTTGTAGAGGTTCTGAAATGAGTGCCAAAGTGATTGTAAAAAACTGTAATGTGGATGCTACCATGAATATGGATCTACATTCACACCTACCCATCAATACAGTAGGCCACAGAGGAACACCCTTCCACATCCCACCAGGATCAGTGTGTGTGCATGTGTGTGTGTTTGTGTGTGTGTGTGTGTGTGTGTGTGCATGTGTGCGTGTGTGTCCCATTAGTTGAGAGCAGCGGGAGTCGGAGGGTGCAGTGCCCCCAGGCTGAAGGACAGAGTTCCTATGATGAGTCTGACAGTACTGCTCTATACCGCTTCAATCCTCTATTCTCCCTCTCCTCTCTCTCTCTTCTTCTCAATCGCTCTCTCTTTCTTCAACCTTATAAGCCAGGAGTGCTTTTAGAACACTCTCTCTCTCTCAAATACAAACTCCTTCCCTCTTTCACTCTCTTCATCCCCTCTCTCTCTCTCTCTGAGCTGGTGATTAGCAGTGTAGAGGTCAGAGCATGTGAACTCTGGGTGAGCGCTCTGAAATGGAGCTACTTTGGCTCTCTCCCAGCCTTGTAAAACACACAAACACACTTCCATCAGCCTAACTGCAGCAACAGGGTTTCTGACATGCTTCTTTCAAGAGGTTTGAAATTTGTTCTCAAGCAAACGACTTCAGCCTAAACTAAAGCTTCTCCTACAAAGTTGTCTTGAAGGGTTTGTCTCCAATCTCCAACCAGTCTACATTTACACTCTCTCTCCCATTATCTAGAATTACATCTAGGCTGAACACGCTCTCTCTCGCACACAGAGACACAGAGACAGAGAGAGACAGAGACAGAGAGAGAAATGTCCTGATAGTTAGCCACCCACACAAACATGTGTTTCATGCTCTCAGGAAACTAGTCTTGCAGACACTCCCACACACACACACACAGCACTGACGATCTGTGAACAGCTGTCAGTCAGCAGTAGGTCCTTGCAGTGCAGCTATGGCTCCTCTCCTCCAACTATGGAACTAGAAGGACTAGGAACGGGCTGATTTGCACAGCTAATGCTCCAGTGATAAATCAACATTGAGTGTTCATTTTAACAGTGGTTCAGTGTCTATTCTGGTCCACACTTTTTTCAGTGTAAAATTAACACACTACTTAGTGTACAGCCTTATTTGCATATTTCCCAGAGTGCCTTGCGTCTCGATTGAATTGTAGAGTTACCACCCATGACTGTATTTGTTAGTGACAGAGAGAGTCATGGTTGCTGCATTCATCCACTTTCTGTTTTGTGGCTTTCACTAAATGCAATCCCAAGCAAATGTTATAATTAAATTGTATTATTTAAGGCATTTCAATACATATCCCCAACCATCATCCAAAAACAATAAGCCACGAAACCACCACTTTTTGTGTAAAATTGTAATGATTACAAATGGAGGGAGAAGTTAATGGATTTATATAGAAATTAATAAGTACCAATGTGTCAGCGGGCCTGTTCCAGCTTTAAACACAGCATTCATTTTCTTGTGGGTGAAATATTTTGTGTAATATGATTTGCATGGGCACTTCCACTAACACCAGCTATGCCCAGTGCGGCCCATGAACTCTTTGGTCTCGGCGTTCCATAGATACACACACACACACACACACACACACACACACACACACACACACACACACACACACACACACACACACACACACACACACACACACACACACACACACACACACACACACACACACACACAGATCCCCTTGTTAGTGTGTCTCAGAGATGGAAAGCCAATGCGGTGCGATGAGGTAAAACTAATCAGCATCTCATTACAGAAGATTAGATGACAGAGACACGACATGTCCCCTTGAGGAATAGACCAGGTGCCAAACGCACCTGAGACACATACTCAGACCAAGAAAGATGCAAATGGCACAGACAGACTCAATGTGTCCACGATCACAGAGTTATGGTTCCAGTCTCCTTCTCTCTCTCTCCCAGCCCCCCCTCCCACCTCTCTCCCTCTCAGCAGGTTGGAGGATTAAGTGGGCCAGCATTCCTCTGTGTGATGGACCCGTTCATCATGTGACCCACCTGCTGGCTGCACCTGTCTTGTTGCGGGCTTAAGTTGCAGTGCAGCGTGGGTAATCTATCAGAGCCTGAGGGCACACATCAATTGCGCATCCATTTCTCTTTCTCTCTCACTCTCACTCCCTCCATCCCTCCCTCCACCTTTTCTTTCTTTCTTTCTCTCTCCCTCCACCATCTCTCTCCTTCTTCTCTGTCTATCTGATGTATTAGCCGTGGTGCCTGGGGAGCAGGAGGTAGCTGCTTCTGCCACAGGATTTCATGCTTGCAGGAACACAAGTGTCATTTCACCAGGCAAGGGGGAGGGAAACTTTCCTTGTTGTTCAAAAATGAATTTCAAGCCTCATCTGCTCTTCCTGAATTCCCCCGTTCACGGGCTAACGCCCCTGAGAAAACACTTTCACACAAACAGCACCCTGCCTGGCCATATGAGGGTTGGGTGTCGTGATCATCATTGAGACAGAGGCCGGGGGGGTAAGAGATAGACAGAGACAGAGAGAGAGAGTGAGAGATGGAGAGAGGAATCAGGGGGTTCCCCATCAGTGCACCCCAATGTCCTCGTCTCTCCCTGATCACCTCGTAAAGGCAGACATTACTGTGCCAACGGCCCCAAACTGAGACACAACTTAAGCTTTATCACTCAATCTACTGACTCCCCTCAAGCTTAACTACTGTGGCTGGAACATGATAAAACACCATAGAGAATGAATGAACTTCAGCTACAACTTATCCATCTAATCTGGTGAGACAGTGCCAGAGTATCGCAATCAGTGACAATCCAACTCCGCACACAGGTGTGTGTGTGTGTGTGTGTGTGTGTGTGTGTGTGTGTGTGTGTGTGTGTGTGTGTGTGTGTGTGTGTGTGTGTGTGTGTGTGTGTGTGTGTGTGTGTGTGCGTGTGTGCGTATGAGCTTGTGTGTGTGTGACCTGCGTGCTAGGTGATAAAGTGAGGTTTGGGGGGACCTAGGGCTGTTTAAAACATCATCTAACCATGACTCATCCCATGGTTTTTCTCACAACTCCACCTCTTGAGGGCTGCTCCACGCTCCCATGACTTTACTACGGTCACCATCATTGAATGGTCATAAATGAAGGGCAAGTGAAGGCCCGAATTTTTGTGAATTTTTGCTCTGCTTCCAGAGTGCTTTTCAAGAGGCTCAAAGTACTTTGTAATGGGTAAACTCACCTCATCCACCACCGATGTGTATACTGAGTCGAGCTCTCTGTGTCTGTCCATGCAGGATGGAGAGAGTTTTGTATGCACTCCCAGATATGGGTGTAGAGATGTAAAGTAGAGCAGGCCTGGAAAGCTACAGTAGGATGAATATTTTAGTGGATTAAAGGCTAAAGGAGCTCGCTTCCACATCTTCCTCTGTCCCTCTCTTTCTCTCACTACCTGATTAATATTACATGAGAAGCCTGGCGTCTTTCTGAGTGGAGATTTGTTCAGTTTATTGTACACTAACACTCTCTGGTTCTCAGACACACATCCAAAGACACACACACACACACACCATTGAACCAATTAGCCATTCGTAATTACTGGCACATGGGAAATGTTTGGGGGAAAATAAAGATTCTGTGACTAATTCCCCAGGATCCATTTTCAACCAGAAATCACATCTTTCACAACACTGGGTGGGAGAGGTGCTGTGTGCCATTCTGACGGCTGGTAATGGTTGTGGCTCACCATCTGAGGAACACCGCAGAAAGAAGGAAGGAGGGAAGAGAGGAGAAAGACGACAGGAGAACCGCACCATACTACTCACGGATAGAGGGAGCAGTTGCACTTTGGGATAGCGTGATGGAGGGATAGAGAGAAGGAGAGAACCATGACGCATTTAGGGAGAGAGGAAAGGAGGAGTGCAAACAGCGGAGGAGAAGAGAACCATGACGCGCAGTGGGATGGAGAGGACTGTTACACTCAGGGAGGAAGGAAGGAGAGGTGGATGGGTTTGTGGTGAGCAGCGGAGAATGTTAACTTGACGTTGACGTCGCCAAGAGGCACTTCCTGTGAAGAGATGCATCCAAGAAGATCTGTGTGTGTGTGTGTGTGTGTGTGTGTGTGTGTGTGTGTGTGTGTGTGTGTGTGTGTGTGTGTGTGTAGTACTGGTTTGTAGTGAAAAGTACAGTACTATTTTTAAACAATTCATCCACCCATTCTCTTAATGTGTACGGGTAGCAATATGGGAATACTACACATCTCTGATAGTGACACAGATGATGGCTGACACATATTACCACAGCCCAGACTAAAACACAACTACAGGCCATACCAGCTATGACACTGACACAGCAGTGATGAGATCAGAGCAGCACCATTCTATCCACTGTCGGCTACTACTGACTGATCTGATGGCTGCAGGCACCCTTCAAAAGGCTGCTGCGCAATACCACTACCACCACTACTACCACTATTATAACCAGTACCACTACCACTACCACCACTACCACCACCATTATAACCAGTACCACTACCTCTACCACCACTACTACCACCACCACTATTATAACCAGTACCACTACCTCTACCACCACTACTACCACCACCACTATTATAACCAGTACCACTACCTCTACCACCACTACTACCACCACCACTATTATAACCAGTACCACTACCAACACCACCACTACCACTACCACCACCACTACTACCACCACCACTATTATAATCAGTACCCCGACCACTACTTACACCACCACCACCACTATTATAATCAGTACCACTACCACCACTAATTTAACCAGTACCACCACCACTACCACCACTACCACTATTACCACCACTAATTTAACCAGTACCACCACCACTACTACCACCACCACTATTATAACCAGTACCCCTACCAACATCACCACCACCACCACCACTACTATCACCACCACTATTATAATCAGTACCCCTACCACCACCACTACCACTACCAACATCACCACCACTACCACCCACACCACTATTATAACCAGTACGCCTCCCACTACCAACACCACCACCACTACTACCACCACCACCACCACCACTACTACCACCACCACTATTATAACCAGTACCCCTACCACTACCACCACCACTATTATAACCAGTACCAATACCACTACCTACACCACCACTACCACTACGACCACCACTATTATAACCAGTACCAGTACCACTACCACTACCAACACCACCACAACCACTACTACTACCACCACTACTACCAGTACCACTACTACCAACACCACCTCACGGCAAAACAGTTCACTGGCCCCCCTCTTGACAGTAAAGAGGAAAATGTTCAGTTAATTTCTTGCAATTCTACACGTTGCCATGGGGTATAGAGAAGATGTTGCCGTTTTAAAGATCATTTGATGCAATTCGACACATTTCGTAATGACTTCTTATGCCATGTTAATGTGATATCTGAGTGAGAATGACTATCAAAATCAATGGGAGCCCCTTGGAGGTCAGGGCCCCTGGGTACGTGCTCTGCGTGCCGGTTGGTGTTCGGCCATGATCACTACAAGTTTAGATAGCTGGCTAGACTAAGTACCAATCAAAAAATTGTTAGCTGACATGGCTAATTGAGTGACTGTCAGTAAATGACATAATAAGGAGAAAACCTGCCGATTCACAAACAAATTTCTAAATTGCATCTGGTGTATTGTACTAGTCTTACTCTCCAGGGCCATTTGAGACCCCGACTGAGTTCCAAATCAAATATGACCGCTTATGCCTGGAACTGGCCTTGCATCCACTGTCCATATAGTGCTCTACGTTTGTCCAAACCCCAACCCCATGAGACTGTGTTGCAACCACCCTATTTGTTTGAAAAGTGAATATCCATCCCAATAACTCTGAGGGATCAGTCACTGATGAGACAAAGTTTTTCCTTCCCTCAGACTAAGTCTACTCCTCCAGCTTTACATATATGAACAGGATGATAGAGGCTTTCTGTAGGACTGGTTCTCTATACACCCTGCAGTGTCAACAGAGCAGAGCAGAGACAGCAGTACGGGTCTCAGATCAGCCGTCCGTGTCTGCTCTGATCTAATTAGAGCTCTGACAGCAGTTGGTTACTGATCCAGAGACATTTGTTAATCCCCTGAAGAGCTGAATCACATTGACAGTAGCTGTATGTAATAACATGTGTAATAACAAGTATTACCATGTAATAACGGAACAGAACATAGACTTGAGCTCTGACGTGGTGATCTACACCTCATTCTACCACCTCTGAGTGGAGGAGAGGGAGAAAATGAAAGTGGCAGACAGAGAGAGAGACACAGAGATATATAGCCTAATCGTATCAACTCTATTAAAGTAGAAAGCAATGGGTTAGAAGAAGCCTACATAACCAACCCATAAATTAAAATGCAATATCCATTTAAGGCCAGCTATGTCAACTCTAACATTGATTTATCCTGCAATAGATGTTGTTCAATTGGTAATATTCATTTTAATCTAATCAAGGGGAAAGTAATCCCTCAAGGGGAAAGTTATCTAAAAGTAACTGAAAGTAATCAGATTACATAGCTGAGTTTGGGTACTCAAAAGGTACTGATTGCACATTTTGGACAGGTAACTAGTAACTGTAATAGATTACATTTACAAAGTAAGCCACCCAACCCTGTTCACATA
The DNA here is from genome assembly GCF_034236695.1 of Oncorhynchus nerka. NCBI lineage: Eukaryota > Metazoa > Chordata > Actinopteri > Salmoniformes > Salmonidae > Oncorhynchus > Oncorhynchus nerka. Next base: position 47,485,091 of record NC_088418.1, on the reverse strand, counting down.
TCATGCTATTAAACATCTCCATATCCCTCCCCGGATAGAGACCGACCAACAGTATCTAACCATCTCTGGCCCTGCCCACTCTATGTTCTCTAGGGGCCCTGCATTCATTGGCTCCTTGGCTTAGTATTCAGGAAGTGATCCTGAGCGTTAATCTATGCGGTGGTCTTGGAGTCTTTGATTATAGTCTCGGTTTACAGGGATGTACTGAGGCCTAGAGGCCTGGGGGCGGGAAAGGGAGAGGGGAGTGTTGGTGATCAATGACATGTAGAGGAGTGGGACATGTGGCAGTGCTAAGCACCAGGGGAACAGTGTGAGGCATGCTAGCCCTCCTTAGAGGGGAGTCATGTACACGCACTCACAAACACACACTCTGCCCGAGGAAGCTCAAACACACACTCTGCCCGAGGAAGCCCAAACACACACTCCGAGGAAGCCCAAACACACACTCCGAGGAAGCCCAAACACACACTCTGCCCGAGGAAGCCCAAACACACACTCTGCCCGAGGAAGCCCAAACACACACTCTGCCCGAGGAAGCCCAAACACACTCTGCCCGAGGAAGCCCAAACACACACTCTGCCCGAGGAAGCCCAAACACACACTCTGCCCGAGGAAGCCCAAACACACACTCTGCCCGAGGAAGCCCAAACACACACTCTGAGGAAGCCCAAACACACACTCCGAGGAAGCCCAAACACACACTCTGCCCGAGGAAGCCCAAACACACACTCTACCCGAGGAAGCCCAAACACACACTGCCCGAGGATGACCAAACACACACTCCGAGGAAGCCCAAACACACACTCTGCCCGAGGAAGCCCAAACACACACTCTGCCCGAGGAAGCCCAAACACACACTCTGCCCGAGGAAGCCCAGCATCAGACCTTTATTTCCTGTGTTAGTGAGTGATGCCAGGAGAGGCACACACACACACACACAGGACCAGCCAGGGCATGGTGCCAGGGAAAGAGCCAGTCTGTGATGATGGGCCAACTTTGGTTATTTTGTGACCCAGCGTTGGTTAAATAATGGACAGAACACATGTTGAGTTATGTTGACCCAGCCAGTTGGGTTGATTGTCGGGATTACCCAAACATAGGTTCATTTAACCATCAATTGGGTATTTGTTATTCTCATGCTGGGTTGTCCTAGCAATTGGGTCTTTTTTTATGCAATCCTTAGATTATTTTCAGGAGGTGTGGCTAATTAGGGGCGTGTCTTTCATCTAGATATTATTGGCTACCCATGAGAGTAAATCTCATTCCTGTTCATCATGTTCAATTTACATACTTTTTTTTGCAGATTCTTCTGTAATATTAAGATGATATACTATATATTATAGTAAGATATACCAACAACTGCATTTAAGTAGGCTTTTAGGGAATTCATACACTTATGTAAGTGTATTGAATCAACAAAAATATCTATGTTAAATCTGAGCATGTCATAACGCTGCAACATAACAGTTCAATACATTTTACAGTGATTTTTTTTGTTGACATTTGGAAAGTTTGCATAGAAAATAGGTAAATAGTAGACAGAACACAGGTTGGGTTTTTGACCCAGCCAGTTTGGTCACTAATTTGGGTTATTGAGCTATTATCCACCGGGTCAGATCAGAAGACTAGAGGCATGGCTTAGTAGGGGTGTGGATTTTAGATAGTTTGTTGTGGCCACCTGTGAGAGTTGCATTGTCAACACATGTTGAGGCTTACACAAGTTCAGTTCCTGAAGTGCCTATGTGTATCCTAATGTTGAGGTAGTTACCACTTTACAGTAGTTTAACTAATATTGTTGTTAATTGTGTATTTAAATATGTAAAGTGCCAAAATATTGAATAAATATTAAAACGTTTAGTGTACAAACATAACATGATGAACAGGAATTACTCTCATGGGCAGCCAAAAATACATACCTGAAAGCCACAGACCCAACATGCCACGCCTCCTGAAAATAACCTATGGAATACATTTTAAAAAACAACCCAGTACGAAAGTGAATAAAAACCCAACTCATGGCTAAATTAACCACTGTTTGGGTAATCAAAAGGTGTGGCCTATTAGTGGCATGGATTTCAGATAGTTACATATTATCGTATAAAATTAATAACATGATTATTAAAAAAATTATTAAAAAGTGCTAACTAGCCCAACATTGGGATATGCATAGGCACTTAAGGAACTCATACAGTTGTGTAAACCTTATTAACGCTACAAAAGTATACGTGTTTAACCTTAACATGTGCTAACAATACAACAGAACAGATGAACTGGAATGACATGTACTCTCGGGTGGCCAAAAACAACTACCTGAAAGCCACGCCCCTACTAAGCCACACTTAAATGCATGGTGACTTCGGATCCGCAATGTGATTGGTCAATAATCTAACACGTCTAGGGTGTGTTGTATGGTTTTCAGCTTTTAACACATTAATTGCAGGAATTGACACAACATGTGTTAAAATATTTATAGAAATCATGTTGTGCCAACACAGTGATTGTGTTAAAAGTAACACACGTGTGTTCTCTTAACTAGACAACAGAGAGTGTATGCCCTCCCACTTATCTGTTTCATGCCTCTGGTATCCTGTGAAGGCCAGCATGGATAGAATGCAAGAATGTACTAATATTTGCCATATTCTGACAATTCTCATGTGCCAACGTATCGCCACAGCCCGTGCCATGGTGATACTTGGACTCCTGCATATCTGAAATAACTGAATGGTGATACTTGGACTCCTGCATATCTGAAATAACTGAATGGTGAAACTTGGACTCCTGCATATCTGAAATAACTGAATGGTGAAACTTGGACTCCTGCATATCTGAAATAACTGAATGGTGAAACTTGCATCCAGCCAGACAGAAAAGCAAAGTGGTAAGTCAAACATTCTTGAAAGTCGGAGAAATTGTTGTCCCGTAAAGAAACACTTTTTAATAGTTGAACAGAAATGTACTTAGAATTATTCGTCATTCATCATTTTCGAAGAAACGTTTCCATCATAATTTGTCGCAACAAAGAAAGTTCAAATTTTAAAAACCTCCCTGTCGAAGAGATGCAAATTGTTGTCGATCTTTAGAACATTTCTCCTATATCTGCCATGTCCAATACACGTCACAATGTATTTGTTTGTTGCAACATTGCTTTTGTGGAATAAACCTGGGTCAATGGAAACCTGCCCCTGGAGAGGTTGAGAGAGATGTTCTTCTGGGGCAGCAGGAATTTTGCAGAGATGTGTGTGAACAGTGTGAGAGAGCAGGAGAGGTGCGTAGGTAGATGGGTAGCAGACACATACACATAAATTATATTTTGTTTTTCATTTCTCCACAAGCTACCACTTCAGCTGAGACCCCAGTCAGAGACATCAGCATATCTATCCTAGCAGTATGAGAATTGTCGTCTCTATCGCTTTCTCTCTCTCTCGGTTTCGGTTTCTCTCGCTCTGTTTCTCTTTCTCTCTCCCTCCCACCGCTCTCTCTTTTCTCTGTCTCTCTCTTTCTATCCTCTAGTGGGGACTGCACACACACATAGCCAGAGACACTGGGATTCTTGTTAACATATGTATGCCTTTGCTCAGTCCCATCCGAGTGCCATGGAGCAGAGAGTTGTGATGCTCCATGCGCGGTGGCCTATCTGGAGGTCTACACAGCCGTGTGTGTATGCACTAAATCCCAGTCATGATCTGTGTAGCAGCACTCAGGAGACTGCAGAGGGGAGGAACGGAGTGAATGGAACAGCATCAAACACCTGGAAACCATGTGTTTGATACCATTCCACTAATACTGCTCCAGCCATTACCACAAGCCCGTCCTCCCCAATGAAGGTGCCACCAACCCCCTGCGGTGTAGTGATATGGAGTAAACACTCCAATCATTACCACACAGTAGGGTTGACAAAACATCACCCCACGGAGAAATACTGAAAGAGGGAGGGAGGGCGGGAGTGTGTGTGTGTGTGATCATAACCCCAGAAAAACAACACAGGGAGGTCACACTAGACGCCACTCACCCAGAGCTACAATCATCACACACTCAGACACCACTGACCCATGGCATGCGTGCATGTGTGAGAGGGGACAGTTTCTCAGCAGGGAGGTGCCATTATGGAAATGGGAAGATTTACACCGCTGCCGCATCTCGCAGAATCACCCGCGCGACCAGACACACACAGAGAGACCGCCCTCTCTCACACAGACACACTGCTCACACAAACACACACACACAGTGCTCACTGGTGGTTGACATTAGTCACTGCAACATCTCAATGTGCATAATTACCATGTGCATCAAACTATTCCAACTATTCAAGCGAAGGCACTCAGAGTTTTGTGTGTGTCCATTAGCACTAGGTGGTTGTTTACAGCCCTGAGACCGGCATAGTCCTTTAATAAAGATGACACATTTACTCTGATGGTTTTGACTCACATATTCCTATAGAAGCCAGCTCTTGCGTCATCTTCTCCTGTTGATTCCACCTATTCCAGACCTAAGCAGGTTGATGGCACCTTAATTGGGGAGGACGGGCTCCTGGTAACGACTGGAACGGAATCAGTGGAATGGTATCAAATCCATCAAACACATGGTATCCATGTGTTTGATGCCATTCCATTTCCTCCTTTCCGGGCCATTATTATGAGCCGTTCTCCCTTCAGCAGCCTCCCCTGGCAGACTCCTTGTGACCTACTAGGAACTTCAGCAGCCTCCCCTGGCAGACTCCTTGTGACCTACTAGGAACTTCAGCAGCCAGTCATCAGACAACAGTAACTGACAGTAAAACATTTTACACCTGCCCACAGAGCTGTAGAGTTAGACGCAACTCATTAGACCTAACTCTCTCCTAATAACTATTTAACCACATCATCAAAAGTTCTGAATATTGTTTTAATGGTGTTTATTTCAATTACAAGCCAGCTAGCACAACAAATAAAGTCAATCTGTATGGAAATAAGGAAATGGGCTCTGCCCTTGGGAGTGTGACAGGGTGTCGTGGAACCAACCACCGGAGAAGCAGAACAAATAGGAAGATGGCGGAGGGGAAATGCGGCTAGCTAATGTAGCTAACGTGGGTCCGTTGGCTAAGAGAAGGATACGGTCGATTCAAGAAGAACATAGAAAGTTCCAAGAGAAATGGACGGGCAAGTATTTTCTTTGTACTGCATGATGGGACTAACTCACTTCGTCTTATTTGCCAGAAAGTAGACAATTGTTTAAAACAAGCAAATTTAGAGCGACATTTCCAGTCACACCATGCCCACTTTGACAAAACATATCTGTTTCAAACGGGCAAATTCAGAGCGACATTTCCAGTCACACCATGCCCACTTTAACAAAACATATCTGTTTCAAACGAGCAAATTCAGAGCGACATTTCCAGTCACACCATGCCCACTTTGACAAAACATATCTGTTTCAAACGAGCAAATTCAGAGCGACATTTCCAGTCACACCATGCCCACTTTGACAAAACATATCTGTTTCAAACGAGCAAATTCAGAGCGACATTTCCAGTCACACCATGCCCACTTTGACAAAACATATCTGGCACAAAGCTACCTCAGAAACAACTAAATAGCTCAACTCAAAGGACAACTCAAAGGACAACAACAAATGATAGACAGATCGAGCACTGTTGCAGAGAAAACGACCGAGGCGACATATAAGATTGCTTGGATACTCTCGAGAAACAAGAAGGCCTTCACAGACGCGGAGATTGTTCAATCGTGTTTTTTGGCCTCGGCCGAAATATTGTACGCCGATTTCACAAACAAGGAAATCAAAGGGACTGAAACTCTCAGACTCAACCATAACACGACGCATGGAAGACATTGGCGAGGACATCGGTAAGCAACAGATTACTGACATATCCGTGACACCGTGTTTTAGTATTGCGCTTGACAAAAGCACTGATGTAAGTGGCATTGCCCAATTATGTGTTTGGGTCCACGTCCCTCAAAACGATCCGTTCAGAGAGGAACTTTTATGTTTATTGCCGCATCAGGGACAAACACGAAGAAAGGATATTCCCGAAAGCCCCTGTTAATTTTTTTTGCTGATAATAGTATTGACCGGTCAAACCTGACATCTGTGTGCACTGACGGTGCCCCAAACATACGAGGGAAGGAGAAGGGCCTCATAGGCCTGATTAGAAAGAGAGAGGATATTCCCAAATCTGTGACTTACAGAATGTGACGCAGCAAGTTGTGCACGTAGTGGACATTATTATTGCAAGGGGATTGAATCACCGGCAATTCCGCGAGTTGCTGCAGGAATACCAGACAGAATAAGACGACTTGACTGTCTCGTGGCAGAGTTTTGGAAAGTTTTCTCTCTCTCCTCCCTCAAATTCGTGAATTTGTTGCAAGCAAGGGGAGAGAGGAGCCAGAGCTGGATGATCCAAAGTGGATATTAAAGCTGGCTTTTTAAACTGACATCATCAGCCACCTGAACACTGTGGATCTCCAGCTCCAAGGGAAAGCTACAACTCTTGGCAAAATGCTGTGTGTGGTCACAGCATTTCAAAATAAAATCACCACATACCTCACGGACATTTCCCAAAACTCAGAGCAGCCACCACATCCAACCCAGACATACTGCAACATTTTTAGCTATGGTGCATTTGTGCGTGTGTTGGAAGAGTTGAACTTGGAGTTGGAGTCAAGATTCAAGGATATCATGGAGTACAATGAGTTTTTTTTTTAACTTCATTGAGAACCCCTTTCATGTGCCAGTGTCATCTCTGACCCCAGTCATCACAGCCCTCTGTTCTGACCGTGCTGGAATAGAGAGTGAGATAGTGTCATCTCTGACCCCAGTCATCACAGCCCTCTGTTCTGACCGTGCTGGAATAGAGAGTGAGATAGTGTCATCTCTGACCCCAGTCATCACAGCCCTCTGTCCTGACCGTGCTGGAATAGAGAGTGAGATAGTGTCATCTCTGACCCCAGTCATCACAGCCCTCTGTTCTGACCGTGCTGGAATAGAGTGTTGCTGGAGATCACTCTGTCATGCAGATTGAGTTCAAATAACAGACTGGAAGCTTCAAAAGGAGGGTGGTGCACGGAATCATTGTTCTTCCTCTGTTAATCATGGTTACCTTCAAGGAAACACGTGCCATCATCATTGCTTTGCACAAAAAGGCTTCACAGGCAAGGATATTGCTGCCAGTAAGATTGCACATAAATCAACCATTTATCGGATCATCAAGAACTTCAAGGAGAGCGGTTCAATTGTTTTGAAGAAGGCTTCAGGGCGCCCAAGAAAGTCCAGCAAGAGCCAGGACCGTCTCCTAAAGTTGATTCAGCTGCGGGATTCGGGGCACCACCAGTACAGAGCTTGCTCAGGAATGGCAGCAGGCAGGTGTGAGTGCATCTGCACGCACAGTGAGGCGAAGACTTTTGGAGGATGGCCTGGTGTCAAGAAGGGCAGCAAAGAAGCTGCTTCTCTCCAGGAAAAACATCAGGGACAGACTGATATTCTGCAAAAGGTACAGGGATTGGACTGCTGAGGACTGGGGTAAAGTCATTTTCTCCGATTGTTTTGGGCAACCGGAAAAAAGCTTGTCCGGAGAAGACAAGGTGAGCGCTACCATAAGTCCTGTGTCAACAGTAAAGCATCCTGAGACCATTCATGTGTGGGGTTGCTTCTCAGCCAAGGGAGTGGACTCACTCACAATTTTGCCTAAGAACACAGCCATGAATAAAGAATGGTACCAACACATCCTCCGAGAGCAACTTCTCCCAACCATCCAGGAACAGTTTGGTGACGAACAATGCCTTTTCCAGCCTAATGGAGCACCTTGCTCATGGTGTGGTTCCAAGCCTCTCCAAAACCACATTCTCACAAGACTTATCCATCCGGGTTTAAACCTCTCACATACAGTGGGGTCAGAAATGATTGACACACTTGATAAAGATTAGCAATAATGACTAATTAGAATACAGAATTCAAATACTAAGATATATTATCAATAATGATGAGTGAGAAAGTTCCAAAAGATCAAAGAGCATACCCCCAGGACCCCCAGGACATATATACCAATAACAGGAGAGGTTGGCATGTCTTCAAGGTATGATCTTTGACCCATCTGTAAGTTTCTCACTCATCATTATTCACAATTCATTCAGGATTATCCGTAACATGAATGTAGAAGTGTTTAGAAACATATTCTATTTCTTCTTTTTTTACAATAAAAGTAACTCTTCTATTGAGCACGCAATAATTTGAAACACAACCAAATGCCCCCAACAAGTTTGTAGCGTCACCAGCTTGATGTTGTCATTGTGTGCTAGGAAAACACTAAACTTTTGACTACTTTATTGATAAGAATCTTTAGGGGTGTCATTCATTTTGACCCATAACCTTTCGAAGAGAAACGGTATCTCTTTCTCTGAGCAATTATATTAGCATAAAATAATATACTGTATATATTTAAAAAATATATTACATACAATACAGCTCAGTATTTGAACTATTTATTTTATGCAGTCATTATTGCTCATTCTTGTCAAGGTTGTCAATCATTTTTAACCCTGTACATCTCAGCTGAGAGAAGAAATCTGTTGTGTGGGTTACCAGAAATCAAGATGACGACTGAGATGATGATTTAGGGATATAGATAGGAACTGAAATATAAAAAAAGGATTACAGTATGCTAATAGATCATATAGTATGGTAGCCTGAGTGCTAGTCTGCTTGTGAACTCCTTGACAATCTCAGTGTGAACTCAGAGGCCAAATGATATGTTGATCTTCTGATTTCATCTCTTCAGTTGTGTTGGAAAGAGAAGGGTTAGGAAGAAAAAAAATCCAATCAGGATTTTAGTTGGTGATCTCTCGGTAGGAGATCAGCTAGACCATTAGCTAGGAAATAAAAAGCTGGACAGAAGGCCTCTGCCATTCAACTGTATTAGAGCAGAATTTTGGAGTGACAGTGGAATGAACCAATCAAATTTTGACTTGGAATGTGACGGGTTCAGGCCTTCTCGAAGGCCTACACACCCTACACAGGTCACTACTAAGACCACAAGAGAAAATAATCAGTAGAGCAAGCAGTACGCTAATTTCCCACGCTAATGCCTCGATCACACCTACAGGTTCATTGCGCAAAATGGCACACAACATCACCTGAATGTGTGCTACCATTTCTGTCAAGCCACCTTAGGCAAATACATTTAAACTCAGTTGTTCACAATTCCTGACATTTAGTCCGAGTAAAAATTCACTGTTTTAGGTCAGTTAGGATCATCACCTTATTTGAAGAATGTGAAATGTCAGAATAATTGTAGACAGATTTTTTTTTAAATTGTTTTATTTCACCTTTATTTAACCAGGTAGGCAAGTTGAGAACAAGTTCTCATTTACAATTGCGACGTGGCCAAGATAAAGCAAAGCAGTTCGACACATACAACGACACAGAGTTACACATGGAGTAAAACAAACATACAGTCAATAATACAGTATAATGGTGTAATGGCAATGGTGGGTAGTATATGGGGCTTTGGTGACAAAACGGATTGCACTGTGATAGACTGCATCCAATTTGTTGAGTAGGGTATTGGAGGCTATTTTGTAAATGACATCGCCAAAGTCGAGGATTGGTAGGATGGTCAATTTTACAAGGGTATGTTTGGCAGCATGAGTGAAGGATGCTTTGTTGCGAAATAGGAAGCCAATTCTAGATTTAACTTTGGATTGGAGATGTTTGATATGGGTCTGGAAGGAGAGTTTACAGTCTAACCAGACACCTAAGTATTTGTAGTTGTCCACGTATTCTAAGTCAGAGCCGTCCAGAGTAGTGATGTTGGACAGGCGGGTAGGTGCAGGTAGCGATCGGTTGAAGAGCATGCATTTAGTTTTACTTGTATTTAAGAGCAATTGGAGGCCACGGAAGGAGAGTTGTATGGCATTGAAGCTTGCCTGGAGGGTTGTTAACACAGTGTCCAAAGAAGGGCCGGAAGTATACAGAATGGTGTCGTCTGCGTAGAGGTGGATCAGAGACTCACCAGCAGCAAGAGCGACCTCATTGATGTATACAGAGAAGAGAGTCGGTCCAAGAATTGAACCCTGTGGCACCCCCATAGAGACTGCCAGAGGTCCGGACAGCAGACCCTCCGATTTGACACACTGAACTCTATCAGAGAAGTAGTTGGTGAACCAGGCGAGGCAATCATTTGAGAAACCAAGGCTGTCGAGTCTGCCGATGAGGATGTGGTGGTTGACAGAGTCGAAAGCCTTGGCCAGATCAATGAATATGGCTGCACAGTAATGTTTCTTATCGATGGCGGTTAAGATATCGTTTAGGACCTTGAGCGTGGCTGAGGTGCACCCATGACCAGCTCTGAAACCAGATTGCATAGCAGAGAAGGTATGGTGAGATTCGAAATGGTCGATAATCTGTTTGTTGACTTGGCTTTCGAAGACCTTAGAAAGGCATGGTAGGATAGATATAGATCTGTAGCAGTTTGGGTCAAGAGTGTCCCCCCCTTTGAAGAGGGGGATGACCGCAGCTGCTTTCCAATCTTTGGGAATCTCAGACGACACGAAAGAGAGGTTGAACAGGCTAGTAATAGGGGTGGCAACAATTTCGGCAGATAATTTTAGAAAGAAAGGGTCCAGATTGTCTAGCCCGGCTGATTTGTAGGGGTCCAGATTTTTCAGCTCTTTCAGAACTTCAGCTGAATGGATTTGGGAGAAGGAGAAATGGGGAAGGCTTGGGCGAGTTGCTGTTGGGGGTGCAGTGCTGTTGACCGGGGTAGGAGTAGCCAGGTGGAAAGCATGGCCAGCCGTAGAAACCCAGAACTTTTTTGAGTTAGTGTTGCAGGAAGCAAATTTCTGCTTGAAAAAGCTAGCCTTGGCTTTTCTAACTGCCTGTGTATAACGGTTTCTAGCTTCCCTGAACAGCTGCATATCACGGGGGCTGTTCGATGCTAATGCAGAACGCCATAGGATGTTTTTGTGTTGGTTAAGGGCAGTCAGGTCTGGGGAGAACCAAGGGCTATATCTGTTCCTGGTTCTAAATTTCTTGAATGGGGCATGTTTATTTAAGATTGTTAGGAAGGCATTTTTAAAAAATATCCAGGCATCCTCTACTGACGGGATGAGATCAATATCCTTCCAGGATACCCCGGCCAGGTCGATTAGAAAGGCCTGCTCGCTGAAGTGTTTCAGGGATCGTTTTACAGTGATGAGTGGAGGTCGTTTGACCGCTGACCCATTACGGATGCAGGCAATGAGGCAGTGATCGCTGAGATCTTGGTTGAAGACAGCAGAGGTGTATTTAGAGGGGAAGTTGGTTAGGATGATATCTATGAGGGTGCCCGTGTTTAAGGCTTTGGGGGGGTACCTGGTAGGTTCATTGATCATTTGTGTGAGATTGAGGGCATCAAGTTTAGATTGTAGGATGGCTGGGGTGTTAAGCATGTTCCAGTTTAGGTCGCCTAGCAGCACAAGCTCTGAAGATAGATGGGGGGCAATCAGTTCACATATGGTGTCCAGAGCACAGCTGGGGGCAGAGGGTGGTCTATAGCAGGCGGCAACGGTGAGAGACTTGTTTTTAGAGAGGTGGATTTTTAAAAGTAGAAGTTCAAATTGTTTGGGTACAGACCTGGATAGTAGGACAGAACTCTGCAGGCTATCTTTGCAGTAGATTGCAACAACGCCCCTTTGGCAGTTCTATCTTGTCTGAAAATGTTGTAGTTTGGAATTAAAAAATTTTGGTGGTCTTCCTAAGCCAGGATTCAGACACAGCTAGAACATCCGGGTTGGCAGAGTGTGCTAAAGCAGTGAATAGAACAAACTTAGGAGGAGGCTTCTAATGTTAACATGCATGAAACCAAGGCTATTACGGTTACAGAAGTCATCAAAAGAGAGCGCCTGGGGAATAGGAGTGGAGCTAGGCACTGCAGGGCCTGGATTCACCTCTACATCGCCAGAGGAACATAGGAGGAGAAGAATAAGGGTACGGCTAAAAGCAATAAGAATTGGTCGTCTAGAACGTCTGGAACAGAGAGTAAAGGGAGGTTTCTGGGGGCGATAAAATAGCATCAAGGTATAATGTACAGACAAAGGTATGGTAGGATGTGAATACAGTGGAGGTAAACCTAGGTATTGAGTGATGAAGAGAGAGATATTGTCTCTAGAAACATCATTGAAACCAGGAGATGTCATTGCATGTGTGGGTGGTGGAACTAATAATTTGGATAAGGTATAGTGAGCAGGACTAGAGGCTCTACAGTGAAATAAGCCAATAAACACTAACCAGAACAGCAATGGACAAGACATATTGACATTAAGGAGAGGCATCCTTAGTCAAGTGATCAAAAGGGTCCAGGGAGTGGAGAGGTTGGTGAATGATTTATTTCAGATTTTATTTATTTCATCACATTCCCAGTGGGTCAGAAGTTTACATACACTCAATTACGATTTGGTAGCATTGCCTTTAAATTGTTTAACTTGGGTCAAACGTTTTGGGTAGCATTCCACAAGCTTCTCACAATAAATTGGGTGAATTCTGGCCCATTACTCCTGACACAGCTGGATTAACTGAGTCAGGTTCGTAGGCCTCCTTGCTCGCACATGCTTTTTCAGTTCTGCCCACAAATTTTCTATAGAATTGAGGTCAGGGCTTTGTGATGGCCACTCCAATACCTTGACTTTGTTGTTCTTATGCCATTTTGCCACAACTTTGGAAGAATGCTCGGGGTCATTGTCCATTTGGAAGACCCATTTGCAACCAAGCTTTGACTGATGTCTTGAGATGTTGCTTCAATATATCTATATAATTTTCCTACCTCATGATGTCGTCTATTTTGTGAAGTGCACCAGTTCCTCCTGCAGCAAAGCATCTCCACAACATGATGCTGCCACCCCCATGCTTCACGGTTGGGATGGTGTTCTTCGGCTTGCAAACCTCCCCCTTTTTCCTCCAAACATAATGATGGTCATTATGGCCAAACAGTTCTATTTTTGTTTCATCAGACCAGAGGACATTTCTCCAAAAAGTACGATCTTTGTGCATTTGCAAACCGTAGTCTGGCTTTTTTATGACGGTTTTGGGGCAGTGGCTTCTTCCTTTCTGAGAGGTGTCAATATAGGACTCGTTTTACTGTGGATATAGATACTTTTGTACCGGTTTCCTCCAGCATCTTCGCAAGGTCCTTTGCTATTGTTCTGGGATTGATTTTCACTTTTCGCACCAAAGAATGTTCATCTCTAGGAGACAGAATGCGTCTCCTTCCTGAGCGGTATGATGGCGGCGTGGTCCCATAGTGTTTATACTTGCGTACTATTGTTTGTACACATGAACATGGTACCTTCAGGCATTTGGAAATTGCTTCCAAGGATGAACCAGACTTGTGGAGGTCTACAATTGTTTTCTGAGGTCTTGGCTGATTTCTTTTGATTTTCCCATGATGTCAAGCAAAGAGGCACTGAGTTTGAAGGTAGGCCTTGAAATACATTCACAGGTACATCCCCAATTGACTCAAATTATGTCAATTAGCCTATCAGAAGCTTCTAAAGCCATGACATAATTTTCTGGAATTTTCCAAGCTGTTTAAAGGCACAGTCAACTTAGTGTATGTAAACATCTGACCTACTGGAATTGTGATACATGGAATTTTAAGTGAAATAGTCTGTCTGTAAACAATTGTTGGAAAAATTACTTGTGTCATGCACAAAGTAGATATCCTAACCAACATGCCAAAACTATAGTTTGTTAACAAGAAATTTGTGGAGTGGTTGAAAAATGATTTGTATTGACTCCAACCTAAGTGTATGTAAACTTCCAACTTCAACTGCATACAATTTGATGCATACATTTGATAAATCTAACATATGCACCACAGAACGAACTGCAACTGCCCATGCAACGCAATGCTGCAAGGCAAACGCAGCGTTCCATTGGAAATGAAAGTACTTCATGCTTCTACATCTGCATTGCTTGTTGTTTGGGGTTTTGGGCTGGGTTTCTGTATAGCACTTTGTGACATTGGCTGTCTATGTGTGTAATAAGGGATTTATAAATACATTTGATTGATTTATTCTTGTGTACCAAAACGCAATGACGCTGTCTGTGTGATCGAGGCGGTACACTAACTAAAGTTAGCTAGCGTGTGTTGTTGGCCAGTTTGTGTTGTAATAGTGTGACAATGTTGGCCAGCTTGTGTTGTAGTAGTGTGACAATGTTGGCCAGCTTGTGTTGTAGTATTGTGACAATGTTGGCCAGCTTGTGTTGTAGGAGTGTGACAATGTTGGCCAGCTTGTGTTGTAGGAGTGTGACAATGTTGGCCAGCTTGTGTTGTAGTAGTGTGACAATGTTGGCCAGCTTGTATTGTAGTAGTGTGACAATGTTGTCCAGCTTGTGTTGTAGTAGTCTGACAATGTTGGCCAGCTTGTGTTGTAGGAGTGTGACAATGTTGGCCAGCTTGTATTGTAGTAGTGTGACAATGTTGTCCAGCTTGTGTTGTAGTAGTCTGACCATGTTGGCCAGCTTGTGTTGTAGGAGTGTGACAATGTTGGCCAGCTTGTGTTGTAGTAGTGTGACAATGTTGGCCAGCTTGTGTTGTAGTAGTGTGACAATGTTGGCCAGCTTGTGTTGTAGTAGTGTGACAATGTTGGCCAGCTTGTGTTGTAGTAGTGTGACAATGTTGGCCAGCTTGTGTTGTAGTAGTGTGACAATGTTGGCCAGCTTGTGTTTGTTTTACTCACTGCTTTAGCACACTCCGCCAACTCTGAAGTCCTTGCTGTGTCTGAATCCTGGCTTAGGAAGGCCACCAAAAATTCTGAGATTTCCATCCCCAACTACAACATTTTCTGACAAGATAGAACTGCCAAAAGGGGAGGAGTTGCAATCTACTGCACAGATAGCCTGCAAAGTTGTATCATAATTTCCAGGTCTACGCCCAAACAGTTCGAGCTTCTAATTTAAAAAATGTATCTCTCCAGAAATAAGTCTCTCACTGTTGTAGCCTGTTATAGACCCTCTTCAGCTCCCAGCCGTGCCCTGGACACCATATCTGAATTATTATTTACCTTTATTTAACTAGGCAAGTCAGTTAAGAACAAATTCTTATTTTCAATGACGGCCTAGGAACAGTGGGTTAACTGCCTGTTCAGGGGCACCTTGTAAATTGTCAGCTCGGGGATTCCGAACATGCAACCTTTCAGTTACTAGTCCAACGCTCTAACCACTAGGCTACCCTGCCGCCCCAATTGATTGCCCCCCATCTATCTTCAGAATTTGTTCTGTTAGGTGACCTAAACTGGGATATGCTTAACACCCTGGCCGTTCTACAATCTAAGCTAGATGCCCTCAATCTCACACAAATCATCAAGGAACCCACCAGGCACAACCCTAAAATCCGTAAACATGGGCACCCTCATTGCCAGGATATTATCCTGACCAACTTTCCCTCCAGTGATCACTGCCTCATTGCCTGCATCCGTTATGGGTCCGCGGTCAAACGACCACCCCTCATCACTGTCAAACGCTCCCTAAAACACTTCTGCGAGCAGGCCTGGGTATCCTGGAAGGATATTGACCTCATCCCGTCAGTAGAGGATGCCTTGTTCCTCTTTAAAACGAATTTCCTCACCATCTTAAATAAGCATGACCCTTTCACACAATGTAGAACTAAGAACAGATATAGCCCTTGGTTCACTCCAGACCTGACTGCCCTCGACCAGCACAAAAACATCCTGTGGCGTACTGCACTAGCATCGAATAGTCCCCGCGATATTTAACTTTTCAGGGAAGTCAGGAACCAATACACATAGTCAGTTAGAAAAGCAAAGGCAAGCTTTTTCAAACAGAAATTTGCATCCTGTAGCTCTAACTCCAAAAAGTTCTGGGACAATGTAAAGTCCATGGAGAATAAGAGCACCTCCTTCCAGCTGCCCACTGCACTGAGGCTAGGAAACACTGTCACCACCGATAAATCCACTATAATCGAGAATTTCAATAAGCATTTCTCTACGGCTGGCCATGCTTTCCTCCTGGCTACCCCAACCCCGGCCAACAGCTCCGCACCCCCCGCAGCTACTTTCCCAAGCCTCCCCAACTTCTCCTTCACCCAAATCCAGATAGCAGACATTCTGAAAGAACTGCAAGACCTGGACCCGTACAAATCAGCCGGGCTAGACAATCTGGACCCTCTCTTTATAAAATTATCCGCTGCCATTGTTGCAACCCCTATTACTAGTCTGTTCAACCTCTCTTTCGTAATGTCCAAGATTCTTAATAAAGATTGGAAAGCTTCCGCGGTCATCCTCCCCTTCAAAGGGGGTGACACTCTAGACTGAAACTGTTACAAACCTCTATCCATCCTGCTCTGCTAAAGTCTTCGAAAGCCAAGTTAACAAACAGATCACTGACCATTTCGAATCCCACCGTACCTTCTCCACTGTGCAATCCGGTTGCCGAGCTGGTCAAGGGTGCACCTCAGCCACGTTCAAGGTACTAAATGATATCATAACCGCTGTCATGACCTTGGCCTGGGGGTAGGTTTATGACAGTCATAAATACCTCTTTCCCCCTTTTTCATCTCTCTACCCTACTGATGTTACATTTGCAAAACTCTTGGTTAACATAGAGATTCTGGGAACATCAGAAGGTGGGGGGAAATCAACTATATTCTGGTAATCCGACCAATTGAACATATGCGGTGGTACTTAATGAATATGATGTCAGTTTGGTTGTCATCTGAGACATTCTCATCAATGATAAGATGACAAACTCTACAGTGGAAAGTCTACACATCAGAGTTATCGGATTCACATGGAATTGTTGTTCAATTTAAATGTTTGAATATGAAATTATTCGTGAGGGGATGAAATGTGATTTTAGCTTCTAAAATGTGAGATTTGGGTTTTCATAAGATAGGGCTCTGCTCAATCAGTGGCCGCCCCTGTAAAGGGACATGGGCTATAAAACTTTTCAAACACGCCCTCCTCTCCCTTCTTATATAAAGCCTTGACGACAATTTAACCTCCTGTTCCGAGGATGTGAGGACGACGGTCCGATGTCAGAATGGTTCAGATAATAACTACAGAACGAAGCCAACATCAGCATGAGCTTTGGTTGCGAATGGTATGAACTTTGAACTCTTATTCACTACAGAAGTGATACCTCCTAGCCGTTGAGTTAGCAACAGCAGCTGCAAACGCAGGTTATGAAGGAACAGACAGAGTATCCCATCTACCACACAACAACGTTACTACAACGTATTCAATTTACCAGCAGAAACATTCTTCAAAGGATAAAGGACTCGGTTGGGCAACACGGCCTTCCAACTACCACAAACCTACCGAAGCGCAGCTCGGAGTAAATATTTATTGCATTTTCCTTTTCCAAATGGGCGGTAATTTAGAATGCATAAGATTCTGTATTTTCGATAGCACAGCTTCCCCCTTTGTTCCTCAGTCTTCCCGCTCTTTTACTCAAACCCAGCCATTTTCTTTTGTGTAACCAGCTCTCATATCCGTAATTTGTAATCAAGTTATGATTTAATTATGTGTATGTGTAATTCTGTGTGATTAGTTAGGTATTTATTTAAATAATTAAACCCAATTTTGTATCGCTGATTCAACTTGTTAGCCAGGGTTCGTGCAGATAACCAAGAATTTACAACTTTCAGATGAGACTGAATTAAGATGACGATTAATATTGACTGCTATTGATGTAAAATATTACTAGGTCTTTAAGAGTTTATTCGGAAGATAACAGCTCTAGAAATATTATTTTGTGGTGCCCCCACTCTCTGGTTAATTACATTGACATGATTAGCTCAATCAGGTAATATTATTACGGAGAAATTATTTTATAGAATAGCATGTCATATCACTTAATCCGGCATAGCCAAAGACACGACACCGCCATCGATAAAAGACCGTACTGTGCAGCCGTCTTCATCGACCTGGCCAAGGCTTTCGACTCTGTCAATCACCATATTCTTATCGGCAGACTCTGTATATATCAATGATGTCGCTCTTGCTGCTGGTGGTCCTTGATCCACCTCTACGCAGACGACACCATTCTGTATACATCTGGCCCTTCTTTGGACACTGTGTTAACAAACCTCAAAACGAGCTTCAATACCATACAACACTCCTTCCGTGGCCTCCAATTTCTCTTAAACGCTAGTAAAACTAAATGCATGCTCTTCAACCGATCGCTGCCCACACCCGCCCGCCTGACTAGCATCACTACTCTGGACGGTTCTGACTTAGAATATGTGGACAACTACAAATACCTAGGTGTCTGGTTAGGCTGTAAACTCTCCTTCCAGACACACATTAAGCATCTCCAATCCAAAATTAAATCTAGAATCAGCTTCCTATTTTGCAACAAATCCTCCTTCACTCACGCTGCCAAACACATCCTCGTAAAACTGACTATTCAACCGTTCCTCGACTTATGCGATGTCATTTACAAACACTCCAGTCAGCAAACTGGATGCAGTCTATCACAGTGCCATCCATGTTGTCACCAAAGCCCCATATACTACCCACCACTGCAACCTGTATGCTCTTGTTGGCTGGCCCTCGCTACATATTCCTCGCCAGACCCACCGGTCTCCAGGTCATCTATAAGTGTTTGCTAGCTAAAGCGCCGCCTTATCTCAGCTCACTGGTCACCATAACAACACCCACCCGTAGCACGCACTCTAGCAGGTATATCTCACTGGTCATCCCCAAAGCCAACACCTGCTTTGGCCGCCTTTCCTTCCAGTTCTCTGCTGCCAATGAGTGGAACGAATTGCAAGGAATCGCTGAAGTTGGAGACTTATATCTCCCTCACTAACTTTAAGCATCAACTATCTGAGCAGCTTTCCGATTGCTGCAGCTGTACATAGCCCATCTGTAAATAGCCCATCCAACTACCTACCTCATCCCCATATTGTTTTTAATTTACTTTTTTGCCCTTTAGCACACCAGTATTTCTACTTGCACATCATCATCTGCACATCTATCACTCCAGGGTTAATTTGCTAAATTGTAATTACTTCGCAACTATGGCCTATTTAATGCCTTACCTCCTTACACCATTTGCACACACTGTATATATATACTGTATGTTTCTATTGTGTTATTGACTGTACTTTTGTTTATCCCATGTGTTGTTGTTTTTTGATGCACTGCTTTATCTTGGCCAGGTCGCAGTTGTAAATGAGAACTGGCCTGCCTGGTTAAATGAAGGTGAAATTTAAAAAATGGAATGCACAAGTATTATGGTCGCTCTCCTTTCAGCACCATGAGTCTTTCAACTTTGATGTGACACTGTTGTTGTCGCTATTGGTGATAGTGGTGTTAGGCTATCATAGGTTGTGTAAACAGTGTGCTTTTTGTTTTGCTGGTCACATTATTTTATGCTGTGTTTCCATGCCGGTTCTGTCTCTGTGTGCTGCAGCCCAAAGCACAGCCAGGCTTGGTTGATTCATTCTTGATGTCATCAAAAAGCATTGCTCCTCCTTCACTACAACTAGAATGGTCCGACTACAGAGGATATAATGTCGGGCGCATTAAGTTATGCTATATGTTCTGTTATTTTCTGGATTTTTACAATGCAATGTATTGGAAGATGTTTGGTCCCTCTGAAGGCCTAGATCCTATAGTCAAGGTTCAGCACTGATCAGTGTCATGTTTGGCTTAACAATGAGCAAGGCTAACAGTATGGAGCTAATGAGATGGCGATTTGGTGGTGGTATGTACATTAGTTAATTACATGGGCGAGGTTTGTCTGCCTCTCCACTGTGTCTGTGTTTAATTGAGCGTGTTTAATATTGCTATGGATCTCAGCCGTTCCATTTACTCAGGATTAACAGCTAGATTCCCTCTCCACTCAGAGTGAAAGGCTTCATCCCAAATGGCACCCTATTCCCTATACAGTGAACTACTTTTGACCACGGCCCACTGGGTTCTGTGTAGGGGATACGGTGCCATTTGGGATAAGACAAAATGAATAATAGGAAAGAAAATCATTTACAGCCACAAGTGACAGGCACAAACAGAAAACCCTAAATCTATATTTATATATTTAACCCCTGGCTTGAAGTGATGTAGATTTAGTGCCGGCTTGATTTATGAGCGGTTGACTTTTTCAACTAACTAAATTGATACTGCAGTGGCAGGTGCTGTAGAAATGGCCTGCGGGTAATTATATATGACACCTAAAGTAGCCTATTAAAAAGTATTCCATCGTTGAAGTGGCACTTGGCAGAGGCAGGGAGGCTAGGAGAGGATGCAGAACGGGAGCTTTCTGCCCTCTGATGAGTGTGTGAGTGTGTACGTGTGCGTGTGTGTGCGTGTGCGTGCGTGTGTGTGTGTGTGCGTGCGTGTGCGTGTGTGTGTGTGTGTGTGTGTGTGTGTGTGTGTGTGTGTAGATTTGGTTCAATTAAGGGCACACAGATAATAATGAATGAGTTTTAGCTATTCTCCGTACATACCTGTGTGTGTGGGGGCGGGGGGGGGGGGGGGGGTTACTACTAGTAAACAAACAAAACTTTGACCAACTGGGGACATTTTGTTAGTCTCCCACAATGTCAAATGTTATTTCTAGGGGGTTTGGGGTTAAAGTTAGAATTCGTGTTAGTGTTAGAATTAGGTTTAGGGTTAGGGTTAAGAGCTAGGGTTAGGTTTAGGTTTAGCTTAGGTTTTGGGGTTAGGGTAAGGGTTAGGTTTATGGAAAATAGGATTTTAAATGGGACTGAATTGTGTGTCCCCACAAGGTTAGCTGTACAAGACTGTGTGTGTGTGTGCGTGCATGCGTGTGTGTGTGGCTAACAGCATGAAACTGATCATTCATTAGATTAGTCCCTTATGGAAGGGCTAAGTGGTCTCCTGGTGGTTCATTTTTCAATCAAATTTGCAGCCGGTGCTGTTCTGAGACAAAGTGAGGATGTTTGACACACAGGAGAGGCGTCACAACAGGAACATAAATAACCATCTGGACACTATTTGATTATTTGACATTGATCTGGTACTGCTAATCCCTGCATATAGCTTCATTCTTGTGTATTTTATTCCTTTTGTGTACAATTATTATATTTTTTTACTCTGCATCATTAACATTTCACAGTAAAGTATTATACCTGTTGTTTTCAATTTGATTTGATTTGCCATGACTCACACTTAATAACTTTCACAAAAAATGTTGCTATACTTGATAATGCTGCTAACCAAACTATCCGTATGTATTTTAACACTCAGTCAAATCAAGTTAAATCATTCATAACAGGAAGTCCAGGGTATGACCCAGATATTTAACTAGTTTCTGAAAGCCATAGGGAATAGTGTTCCATTTCTGACACAATGAACGAAATGATTGGAACAGTTGGCTCCCATGTGTAGCCTAATTCCTGAGAGGTGCTGTTGAATTCAATTCAATTCATTCAATTTGAGATGTGAATGCTATAAAAGCACAATACTGTTTTTGGCTAAAAACGCATGAAAATGGTCCCACATGCAGACCAAGTGTTCTGTATTTCATCAGCTAACGAGTTCAGATCTAGGCCTTGATGTGAGAGCAATTTCTACCTGGAGTCTTATTAGTCTGTGAAAAAGTGGGAAACTTCAGGGGCTGAAGAGACACAGCAGCAATTATTCAGGCAAATACACTCCTTCCCCACGGGGGAGAGGGGAGGCGAGGAGAGAGAGGGAGAGCTGAGAGCAGCTATTGATTAGCACTGCACTAATACGCACATCTCTCTCTCTCTCTCTCGCAAATCAGATGACGGTCGTCACGCTACAAGACAAATTAGAGATTTGAGACCAGTAAACTCCCTCCTTTCCTTTCCTCTCTCTCTCTCTCTCCCCTCCATCCATCTCTCCCTCCCTTTCTGAGGGTGCCCTGGTCTTTGGTGATGTCAGCCTTAGTCACACAGGTCCGAAAGGCCAACGCAGTTTAAAGGCTTTCTTACCTTTTACTATTCTGCTCTCTGAGTCTCACCAGTCTCTCTCTATAGCTACGCACACGCACAGCCCTGCTCTTTAAGATAGGGTTCTTCGTAACTATATTTTGTCTCAAAGTGGGTTGAGTAGAAAAGGAGGTCAGATTTCTTATAGTAGATACACCTGTTTGTTACACACTCCCTTAGTCTCTACATACAGTGTCTTGCAAATTCAAATAATTCATCCCCCTTGGCGTTTTTCCTATTTTGTTGCATAACAACCTGTAATTTAAATGAATTTTTATTTGGATATCATGTAATGGACAAACACAAAATAGTCCAAATTGGTGAAGTGAAATGAAAAAAATAGCTGGTTTAAAAAAATTCAAAAAAATTTAAAACGGAAAAGTTTCTGAAAGGCCCCAGAGTCTGCAACACCACTAAGCAAGGCACACCACCAAGCAAGCGGCACCATGAAGACCAAGGAGCTCTCCAAACAGGTCAGGGACAAAGTTGTGGAGAATTACAGATCAGGGTTGGGTTCTAAAAAAATATCCGACACTTTGAACATCCCACGGAGCACCATTAAATCCATTGTTAAAAAATGGAAAGAATATGGCACCACAATAAACCTGCCAAGAGCGGGCCGCCCACCAAAACCCACGGACCAGGCAAGGAGGGCATTAAATCAGAGAGGCAACAGAGACCAAATATAACCCAGAAGGAGCTGCAAAGCTCCACAACGGACATTGCAGTATCTGTCCATAGGACTGCTTTAAGCCGTACACTCGACAGAGCTGGGCATTATGGAAATGGGGCAGGAAAAAATAAGCAAACATGTTTGGTGTTCACCACAAGGCATGTGGGAGACTCCCCAAACATATGGAAAAAGGTTCTCTGGTCAGATGAGACTAGAATTGAGCTTTTTGGCCATCAAGGAAAATGCTATATCTGGCGCAAACCCAACACTTCTCATCACCCCGAGAATTCATCCCCACAGTGAAGCATGGTGGTGGCAGCATCATGCTGTGGGGATGTTTTTCATCAGCAGGGACTGGGATCCTGGTCAGAATGGCAGGAATAATGGATGGCGCTAAATACAGGGAAATTCTTGAGGGAAACTTGTTTCAGTCTTCCAGAGATTTGAGACTGGGACGGAGGTTCACCTTCCAGCAGGACAATGAACCTAAGCATACTGCTAAAGCAATACTTGAGTGGTTTAAGGGGAAACATTTAAATGTCTTGGAATGGCCTAGTCAAAGCCCAGACCTCAATCCAATTGAGAATCTGTGGTATGACTTAAAGACACCAGTGGAACCCATCGAACTTGAAGGATCTGGAGCAGCTCTGCCTTGAAGAATGGGAAAAATCCCAATGGCTAGACGTGACAAGCTTATAGAGAGACATACCCCAAGAGACTTGTAGCTGTAATTGCTGCAAAAGTTGGCTCTAAGTATTGACTTTGGGTGTGAATAGTTATGCATGCTCAAGTTTTCAGTTTTTTTGTATTATTTCTTGTGTGTTTCACACCCAAAAATATTTTGCATCTTCAAAGTGGTATGAGTTGACAGTAAACTGTCTTCAGCAACCTCACCTTGTTGGCTGAGTTTGGCCACACCCAGTTTTATTCCTCCTACACAGCTGTTTCTGTTTCAGTTAATGATTGTGTTTCAACCTACATATTGAATTGATGATGACTAGCACCTGTTTAGTATAATTGTTTAATCATACACCTGACTGTATGCCGACAAAATCTCTGACTGTGTGCAAATGTACCTAGAAGAATAAATGCTGTTTTCAAGGCAAGGTATGGTCACACCAAATATGGATTTGATGTAGATTTTTCTTATGTTCATGCACTTTGCATTTTGTTAATTGATAAATATAATCTATTAACATGTCTATTTTTTAAAGCATTCTTACTTTACAGCATTTTTTCACACCTGCCCTAAAACTTTTGCACAGTACTGTACATACAAAAACAGAGATATTGAAACAAACAATTGAAAAGAAATCTACCTGCAATACAGCACGGTATATTGATAATGATGGGCGTGGTTTTGTCTTAACACTGGTTATTAACACCAACACTGGGGTTTCTTTTCACCAATGAGTGTTATTTTAACACTTACAGAGTTCATTTAACTCCTGAATCAACACTAGAAATGTTACACTGATAAATCAACACTAGGTAACACTGGCCAATTTGCAATGAACGCACATACACAAACTCACTCTCCCTCTGTCACATTATAATAGAAATCAGAAGGTGTCCGTCACGCTACAAGACAAATGATAGAGACCAGTAAACTCCTTGCTTTCCTCTCGCTCTACCTCTTCCCCCCTCTCCCTCCATCCCTCCCTCCCCCTGTCTCTCCCTCCCTACCTGATGGTACCCTGGTCTTTGATGATGTCATCCTTAAGGCGTCCACATGCTTCCCAGACGAAACAGTTTGGAAGAGTTTGTGCATATATCATGACAACATTTCGTGACGTTTCTGTTTGTTTTGGACTTCGGTGAGGGATTCTTCAGCTGATCGGGCTCACATAAATGTTTCTGGAGGCAAGCCGAAGTCTACGCTAGGGCCGTGGCAGTCATGACATTTTGTCAGCCGATTATTGTCATGCAAAACATCAAGTGATCATATTTTCACACGTTAGACTATAAGCAATTGAATCTTGTCTTTACTAACATGTAACATTAGTTGAGATTTAGAATGGCCCGCTATCAAATGGGCGGGAACAGGGGCAGAGTTCAAACACATGACATCCGTATGCACTCGAATAGCGAACGGAGGCCACTTTCCTGCCGGTTCGTTTCACTCATGTCAGGTAGGCTACTCCGTGCAGCAACATGTTCCACAACAAACTCTGTATGCCAAGGGGCTCTCCAACCCTGCTCCTGCAGCTACCCAGTGCTTACATTTTGGAAACCAAGTGAAATCTGTTCGGGTTTTCACAACAAAACATATTTCATTAAATGGTTGACAGCCCCTCTCTGCACGCTGGAGAAAGGAATATTGTATCATGGCACAATCATTATTTTAATTCCATTTATTTGGGGGGGGGGGGGTTCATATATAGGCCTATGCCTAAGCTTGTTGTGTTTGGCTTTGAAACAACAACCACAATGACCATGTTTTCCACTCAGTTTCAACCTGCTGTTGAACTTCTTTCATCAAAATGATCACCACAGTGAGGTGAGTTTTAAAAGTGCATACTGTTTTGATGATAAGTGTTTGATTGAATTTCTGATAGAATTTCAGAGTGGTTAGAAAGACAAAAACACAGAAATCATCCCCCGTATGATGCATTTTGCATCATACGCAAAACGCAGCATCATATGATTTCTGTATTTTGAAAGTTATATATATTGAAAACTTTATTAGTGACACGCAAAACATTGTGGGACTATGTCAACAATGGACTAATGAAATAAATGCCTAAATATCGTTTTGTTTGGGTGGAGAGTTCCTATGGTTCACCTAGTCGACTTCAGCTAGCCGCAAGCCAAACTGAGACTTGCTGACGTCTTTAGTCACACATCGGTTCCTAGGTAGCCTGTGGAGGAGGGAGGGAAGGAGAGATGGATGAAAGAGGGGTTGCTCCTGAGGCGCAGTGGGGCCCTGCTCTGCAACAAAGGCTTTTCAACTCAAACACTTATTGGCTATTCCTTCTCTCCCTCTATTCATTATTCACACAGATCCAAAAGGACAGCCAGTTAAAAATACATGGACAAGGCCAACACCGTTAAAAGGCTTTCTTACCTTTTACTATTCTGCTCTCTGGGTTTTACCAGTCTCTCTCTATAGCTACGCACACGCACAGGTAAGCATGCACACGCACGCACGCTCGCACACACACACACACACACACACAGCCCTGTTCTTAAAGATAAGGTTCTTCATACCTATCTTTTGTCTCAAAGTGAGTTGAGGAAAAAACGAGGACAGATTTCTGGTAATAGATACATCATGTCTGTTACATATTCCCTCAGTCTCTGCATATACAGTGCCTTCAGAAAGTATTCAGACCCCTTGACTTTTTCCACATTTTGTTAGGTTACAGCCTTATTCTACAAATTATTAAATGTTTTTTTTCCCTCGTCAATCTACACACAACGCCCCATCATGACGAAGCAAAAACAGGTACGTATCACATTTACATAAGTATTCAGACCCTTTACTCTGTACTCTGTTAAAGCACCTTTGGCAGCGATTACAGCCTTAAGTGTTCTTGGGTATGACGCCACAAGCTTGGCACACCTTTATTTGGGGAGTTTCTCCCATTCTTCTCTGCCGATCCTCTCAAGCTCTGTCAGGTTGGATGAGGAGCGATGCTGCACAGCTATTTCTTCAGAGATGTTCGATCGGGTTCAAGTCCAGGCTCTGGCTAGGCCTCTCAAGGACATTCAGATACTTGTCCTGAAGCAACTCCTGCGTTGTCTTGGCTGTGTGCTTAGGGTCATTGTCCTGTTTGAAAGTGAACCTTCGCCTCAGTCTGAGGTCCTGAGCGCTCTGGAGCAGGTTTTCATCAAGGATCTCTCTGTACTTTGCTGTTAATCTCTCAATCCCTGCCGCTGAAAAACATCCCCACAGCATGATGCTGCCACAGCCATGCTTCACCGTAGGGATGGTGCCAGGTTCCCTCCAGATGTGACGCTTGGCATTCAGGACAAAGAGTTCAATCTTGGTTTCATCGGACCAGAGTATCTTGTTTCTCATGGTCTGAGAGTTTTTATGTGCCTTTTGACAAACTGCAAGCGGGCTGTCATGTGCCTTTTACTGAGGAATGGCTTCTGTCTGGCCACTCTATCATAAAGGTATTCTGTGTAGATTGCTGAGGACATTTTTTATTTAATGCATTTTAGAATAAGGCTGTAACGTAACAAAATGTGAAAAAAGTCAAGGGGTCTGAATACTTTCCGAATGCACTGTAAATCAGTAAATCCACCCATCGACAGAGGGATATGTGATAAGGGGATAATAGAGAGGAAGAAAATACATATATATAGGCATCCTGATCACGTATTTCCTGTCTGAACCCGGAAATGGGTTCTGAGAGAACAGGAGAGAGCATATATTATGACAACATTTTGTGACGTTTTCTCGTTCATTTTGGACTGTTTCTGGAGGCAAGTCGACGTCTACGCTGGGACTGTGGCGGTGATGTCCTTCTGTCAGCCGGTTATTGTCATGCAAAAGACTGCCGGTCTCACAGTAGTCAACCGTTTATTAACATAAACACGTTTAGCATCTGCATGCCTCCACACACACACACACACACACACACACACACACACACACACACACACACACAAGCTGCTGCTGGGCGCATTTAGAACATTTCAAATGTCTAAAGAAATGATTGAATATACACAATCACAATAAATCCATTATTTATTTTAGGAATGTCCGTCTAAATAAACATTACGATATTAAGAAAATGTATTTCAGAAGAACAGAATGCGAGTTGCCCAACTGTAGGCTTGTTCATTTAGCTGACAAGATATGCTTAAGTCCCCTGACATTATTTTATATTTTAGGATTTTATAGTAAGAAGATTATAATTGAACTTAGCTGACTAAAATAGAAGAGATATTTTTCCCATTCCTGAGCAAGTGTGAATACAAAGAGGCTATGTTGAGCGTAAAAGTGATCATTTGAAACAGGTCCTATGCACTAGATTTAGAGTTATTTGGCAACTTAACTTTTGAATGATGCAAACCACAGTGCCGTGCTGCCGACCACCATTTAACCTCTATTTAAGTATTCACAGCCTACAGAAAACACATTTTTCAACGCTTTTTCATCCTATTTTCAGCTCTCTCTCCTTCTCCACTAATGTTGTTTCCATGTTTTCCCACAACCATTTTATAAATAATGCTGGTGTGCTAATAAAACATAGAAACAGCTCCCTCTGGACAAGAGGCTGAGAAAAGAGAGGAGAGTTTGTCTTTCTTCCCTTCTATACCCCTTGTTTTATTCCCACCCTCTCGTTCCCTGTATTCTAAACCGAGCTCTAGGAGCCAGTAAGAGCCAGTGCACAAACCCTGGGTCAAGTACAGAATTGGAATATTTTCTAATTACTTGTAAAGTACAGAGGTGAGGGTGATTTAGCTTGGGGTTAGCCCTTTGGGACAATTCCATCACTCATCACAACCACGACAACCAACCACTGAGCATCAAACTCCCATTAGTCTCCTTATGTTGTTCAACAACAAAAACAAAGCTCTTGTTCATGCCATGGAACCATCTTGCTTTGACTAGCCATAGAGATATACTTCCTAGTAATAACCAGCCGGTCTCTCTCTCTCAGGCAAAAGCCATGCATGGGGAGCTGTTTTGCAGTGTGTCACTCTGACAGGCGGTTTATAAGAGGCCGCCTAAGGCGTCATTTTCCGTCAGACACTAGCGTTCACACATCTCCTGCTCAACCCTGGGGATCTCCTTTGAGGCAGGTGACAAGTCTCAGAGAACAGCACAAACACGCTTCTAACACACACAGACCAAGCACAATGCTAACACAAACAGACCAAGCACAATGCTAACACACACGCTTCTAACACAAACAGACCAAGCACAATGCTAACACACACGCTTCTAACACAAACAGACCAAGCACAATACAAACACACACGCTTCTAACACACACAGACCAAGCACAATGCTAACACACACACTTCTAACACACACAGACCAAGCACAATGCTAACACACACGCTTCTAACACACACAGACCAAGCACAATGCTAACACACACGCTTCTAACACAAACAGACCAAGCACAATGCTAACACACACAGACCAAGCACAATGCTAACACAAACAGACCAAGCACATTGCTAACACACACAGACCAAGCACAATGCTAACACAAACAGACCAAGCACAATGCTAACACACACGCTTCTAACACAAACAGACCAAGCACAATGCTAACACACACGCTTCTAACACACACAGACCAAGCACAATGCTAACACACACGCCTCTAACACACACAGACCAAGCACAATGCTAACACACACGCTTCTAACACACACAGACCATGCACAATGCAAACATACACACTTCTAACACACACAGACCAAGCACAATGCTAACACACACACTTCTAACACACAGAGACCAAGCACAATGCTAACACACACTTCTAACACACACACTTCTAACACACACAGACCAAGCACAATGCTAACACACACACTTCTAACACACAGAGACCAAGCACAATGCTAACACACACTTCTAACACACACACTTCTAACACAAACAGACCAAGAGCACTCCTCACAGAGACTTTTGAAATTCACCACATCTTACACATTCAGCCCAAATACAATCCTCAAACACACTTCCTACATCCACATACAACACACAAACACAGACAAACACACAAACCTAACACATGCACCACAAATACACCCCTGACAATCACACACATATTTCATTCACACCCACATCCATGACACAATCTCCTCACACAAACGCATTACACACATTTGTGAGTCGTGACACACATACAGTAGCCCAAGCACACTACTCTCACCCCTTATACAACTTACAGACCTGACCCAAAAACACTTGTTACCCCCATTCTCTTAAAGGGATAGTTGCCCCAAACACACATTCTACAACCAGGCTTTCCAGAATCAGGTTCATTATAAAAACAAACTCTGGCGACCTCGACTCACTCCCAAAGAGCTTGAGGAGAAACTGGTAGACAAGTAAACAAACTTCACTCAAAAACCTGTGTGTGTGTGTGTGTGTGTGTGTGTGTGTGTGTGTGTGTGTGTGTGTGTGTGTGTGTGTGTGTGTGTTGCCAGTGGAGCTCGTTTGATGAATCATCAGTAGGTCGTCCTGGCTGAAAATAAATAATTTGAGACGG
The DNA here is from genome assembly GCF_034236695.1 of Oncorhynchus nerka. Taxonomy (NCBI): domain Eukaryota; kingdom Metazoa; phylum Chordata; class Actinopteri; order Salmoniformes; family Salmonidae; genus Oncorhynchus; species Oncorhynchus nerka. The sequence goes on along the minus strand of NC_088418.1, from coordinate 47,455,318 downwards.
ACAATTAGAGCTCTCCTCGTTAGTGAGGGCCTGGCCTACACTCTCTCGGGTGTGGCAGCCATCTTGCTTGAGACAGGCAGAGCGAGTCAAAAGTAGTGCACTACACAGGGAATAGGGTGCCATTTGGGAAGCCGTCAGTTTCTCCTCTCTAATGAGATCTCCTGGTTGTTGTTGTTGTTGTTGTGGTGTGAAGAACCCCTGGCTCCATTATCAGCCACTTAATTCTCTCATCATTAACGAGATCAACGGCACAATCATCAGACTCCTGAGACTCCTGAGACGCTCTCTCGATTTCTCTCTGTTGATCTCAATCTCCCTATCTCTTCTCGCAGTCTCTAAATCTAACACAGTTCACAGTAAGAACAGACACATACTAGCACACTTTCTGTCTGGACCTGTCCAACCACATCCTCAGAAGTCTGGCCCTCTGGCCATCAGTAACTCTGTCATTAAACTCTTCAATGCAGAGGGCGAAATCATCCCGATGACTTCTATTTGTCATGTATGACTCATGAGCATGTAGTTGTTCCTTCCATTCCAATCTAATTGTTGTCTTCGGAGTGTAATGGAGCAACACGATTGGTTCATAATTCGCAGTCTTTGAAATGATCCTCTTCTATAAACGCGTTCTCCGTTCAACGACAGAGTGCATCACGTTCCCGGGGGGCCTGAAAATATTTGCTCGCGCCAATATCATTCTCAGCAAGACTCTGAAACAATTGTTCCTTTACACCCCCTCAACCCTCCTCCCTCTTGGCTCGTTGGGAGCAGAGAGATTCTTCTCCTCATCCTATCAGACAATAGTAACACAGTAATACAGAGACTATGGGTAATATGACACATGGCAGCAGATAATACTGCTCCAGACGCTGCATTGCTGGAGTATGGCGTTATCTACTAAACCGTCACACACACACATGCACACACACACACATGCACTCGCACACAAACACATACATGCACACACACACACACACAGACACCCCTTATTCCTCCCCAACACAAATGGATTTGGAATAGCAAGGTAAATGATGGGGAAAGACATCATAACGTTCCTTTTCTATCTGACCTTTGGTTCAATTGAAATGGTTGAAATAGAATGGACCCCGAACCTGTCTAAACAGTGATCCAGTATAATTACCAACCTGTGGCCCCTCTGGAGCTTCTCAATCAATACCCAACCAGCCAGGCAGGCCGGGCAGGTGTAGGCCTGGTTAATCTGCCTTACAGGGGCCAACGGAGGGAGGAGATACCCACAGTCTGTGTCCACTACCAGCCCAGCTCTATAGAGAGACAGGGGGTGAAACATGGCCAAGCAAACAGGAAGGGTTACGGCTGTGTCTGGTTGGGGTATCCAGGGCTGGAACGTCCATACATCCTTCCTCCATCTCAGTTCTCCCAGTTTCCGCCAGGTCGTGTCTGCTCAGTGCATCTGGGTTCTCCTCTTATTTGAGACAGGCCGAGAGAGCCTACGTCTATGTCCCTCCTATTCCCTAAGCAGCCTACTACTTTTGGCCAAGGCCATATGGGCCCTGCACAAAAGTAGTGCACTACATAGGGAATAGGGTGTCATTTGGGAAGCGGACAGTCTCTCCTCTCGAATAAGATCTCCTGGTTGTTGTTGGGATGTGAAGAACTCTGGGCTGAGTGGGAGAGTATGTTGTGTTTGAAATATCCGGGGCAGGAACCTCTATCCATTCCGACCTCCATCTTGGATCTAATTCCTCACAGTTTCCACCATCGCTGGGCTTCCCCATTTGGGTTTACCATGCTGCTCAATGCATCTGGGTTCTCCTCTGTGCTGACTAAGGGAGTCTGGGGGCTCCAGTGGGGAGATTAGCTGGCCCATGCCACCCAGTATGACATCTTCTCCAACATGCTATTTCCAGACGCAACACACTCTGCATCATTCATGAGACACGAAGCTGCAGATAAAGCATCTACATAGTAATGTGGTACGGAGCACAATCCATCCTTCCACACACACACACACACACGCACACGCACACGCACACACACACACAGGGAGAAACACATTAACACACAGCCATATACATTGAGTGTACAAAACATTAAGAACACCTGCTCTTTCCATGACAGGCTGACCAGGGGAATCCAGGTGAAACGTCAACCAGAGTCGATGATGGATTGTGTATGTGCGCCATTCAGAGGGGGAATGGGCAAGACAAAAGATCTAAGTGCCTTTGAACGGGGTATGGTAGTAGGTGCCAGGCGCACCAGTTTGTGTCAAGAACTGCAACGCTGCTGGGGTTTTCACGCTCAACAGTTTCCCGTATGTATCAAGAATGGTCCACCACCCAAAAGACATCCAGCCAACTTGACACAAATGTGGGAGGCATTGGAGTCTAAATGGGCCAGCATCCCTGTGGGGGGGCAGGGGGGTAACTCAATCTTAGGATGGTGTTTTTAAAGTTTTGTACACTCGGTGTATACATACACACAAACACACACACAGAAATGCTACAATGCAAACACACACGCCTACCAATCCCCTGCTCTAAATCCTATTAGTGAAATGAGAACGAGGCACTGCGACCTAAAATCAAGGCCCTGTGTGTGCTGTTTCCATGGCAGAATCCTCCCTAAATCATGTTTAGTATTATTATGCACAGGTTTAGAATACAGCACTGCCACTCACACAGAACCAGGGCAATGATGTGGGAGAAAGGGAGATATAAAAGAGAGAAGAGAGAGACATAAAAAGAGAGAGAGAGAGAGAGAGAAATAAATAGAGAGAGGAGAGAGAGAGAGAGAGAGAGAGACGAGAGAGAGAAATAAAAAGAGAGACGAGAGAGAGAGAGAGAGAGAGAGAGAGAGAGAGAGAAATAAATAGAGAGAGGAGAGAGCGAGAAATAAAGAGAGAGACGAGAGAGACGAGAGAGAGAAATAAAAAGAGAGACGAGAGAGAGAGACGAGAGAGAGAGAGAGAGAGAGAAATAAAAAGAGAGAGACGAGAGAGAGAAATAAAAAGAGAGAGAGAGAGAGAGAGAGAGAGAGAGAGAGAGACGAGAGAGAGAAATAAAAAGAGAGACAAGAGAGAGAGAGAGAGAGAGAGAGACGAGAGAGAGAAATAAAAAGAGAGACGAGAGAGAGAGAGAGAGAGAGAGAAATAAAAAGAGAGACGAGAGAGAGAGACGAGAGAGAGAGAGAAATAAAAAGAGAGACGAGAGAGAGAGAGAGTGAGAGAGAGAGAAATAAAAAGAGAGACGAGAGAGAGAGACGAGAGAGAGAGAGAGAGAGAGAGAGAGAGAGAGAGAGAAATAAAAAGAGAGAGACGAGAGAGAGAAATAAAAAGAGAGACGAGAGAGAGAGAGAGAGAGAGAGAGAGAGAGAGAGAGACGAGAGAGAGAAATAAAAAGAGAGACGAGAGAGAGAGAGAGAGAGAGAGAGAGAGAGAGAGAGAGACGAGAGAGAGAAATAAAAAGAGAGACGAGAGAGAGAGAGAGAGAGAGAGAGAGAAACGAGAGAGAGAAATAAAAAGAGAGACGAGAGAGAGAGACGAGAGAGAGAGAGAGAGAGAAATAAAAAGAGAGACGAGAGAGTGAGAGAGAGAGAAATAAAAAGAGAGACGAGAGAGAGAAGAGCGAGAGAGAGAGAGAGAGAGAGAAATAAAAAAAGAGAGATGAGAGAGAGAAGAGCAAGAGAGAGAAATAAAAAGAGAGAGAGAAGAGAGAAGAGAGAGAGAGTAAGAAGACAAAGGTGTATGGCTGAGAATGTCACATGGATCATTAGGAGACACATATTTCCACATTGCGCTCGCATCAATCAACCTTGTTGGACTATTGACGGCGGGAACACACACACTCTTGTGCTCGTATACTCACATTCCTCTGTTACAACCACTCTACCATTAATTGGCTTTTGTACCCGAGACAGTAATTGATTTAATTGTTTCTCCATGTTCTAGAAAGCCCCGTCTAAACCAGTCGAGCATAGATCAAATTTGAACAGCATACTACCATGCCCAAAACCTCAACCTCACACACGCACAGTCTCCGGGGCTGAGGGCAGAGTGAGGTGGAGTATTCTTTAATAAGATTGACAGTATTTTAATTGGTTGTCACAATTGAACTGTATCTGCCTGCAGTAGCGAGCGCGGCTGGCTGAAGTGGCGTCTCTGTGTGTAATACCAGAGAGCCTATGTCAGGAGACAGGCTGCTTCTAGAGCACAATAATGGCTCTGACTGACAGACACAGGCCAGGGTAATATCCTGCTGGAACAATATGCATCCATCTGACGAGGAGAGGATAAGAGGAGGAGGAGGAGGGGGGGGAGGGGAGATAGACAGGATGTAGCCCCAGCCCTGGCAGCCAGCAATATACTCTATTTCACTGTAAAGAGACCCCCTACATCCAACACACAGTGGCTGGTGTTCAACACCTACACACACAGTGCCATAGTATCCACACAAACACAACACAAAGATCCACGCATGGCTCCAACACCAATGTAAACACAAACCATGACATCACCCGCACTGAAACCGGCAAGGTTCTTAACCCAGACCCAGCCTGACTAACCCAACTAAACTCAAGTCAAACTAAACCAGACCCAGCCTGACTAACCCAACCAAACTCAAGTCAAACTAAACCAGACCCAGCCTGACTAACCCAACTAAACTCAAGTCAAACTAAACCAGACCCAGCCTGACTAACCCAACCAAACTCAAGTCAAACTAAACCAGACCCAGCCTGACTAACCCAACTAAACTCAAGTCAAACTAAACCAGACCCAGCCTGACTAACCCAACTAAACTCAAGTCAAACTAAACCAGACCCAGCCTGACTAACCCAACTAAACTCAAGTCAAACTAAACCAGACCCAGCCTGACTAACCCAACTAAAGTCAAGTCAAACTAAACCAGACCCAGCCTGACTAACCCAACTAAACCCAAGTCAAACTAAACCAGACCCAGCCTGGCTAACCCAACCAAACACAAATCAAACTAAACCAGACCCACCAGAAACCAACCCAGATCCGTTCCAGTGTCCTTACCTTGAACAGCCTCAGTATATTGGCAACCATGATGGACACGGAGCTGGCCGCCGCCCCGATCACCCCCACGATCTTATCAGGCTTGGCGAAGATGGGCAGGTCGCCGTTGGCACAGCGTACATCCGAGCCGTCCTTCTCGATGAGGGCCTGGACAAAGGTCAGCGACTGCTCCAGGGCGTAGGTGTCTCTGGAGCAGGTGTCCAGGATCCGGGCCCCCAGGGTGATGTTGGGGAGCAGCTCCGTGTCCTTGTTGATCAGGTCGATGGCGAACATCATGGCCTCAAGACGATGGATCCCTTTCTCCTTCTTCAGTTCCCCGCAGGGCATGCCACCGCCCCCACGGGAGTGCACCGGGAACAGGCCACCCAGGATGATGTCGCCTTCCAATCGGATGGAGTGGGCGTACTCCTGATTGGGCGCAGTACCGATGGCGGGGTCCGTGATTCGCTGAGGAGAGGCCAGAGGGAGGAACCAGGAACATGAGGCAAGGAAGTGGAGAAGGAAGTGGCGTGTGGCGAGGAAGGAAGGAAGGCGTTGGGATTCCGGCAACGCCATGGTAACAGTTGAGTGGCGGTTGTGGGAGGAGTTACTGAGGAGTTACTGTGGAGTTTGTGGGCGGGATCATGGGTGAAAGGGCGTCAGTGCCCCGAGGGAGGAGTTAGCAGGCAGCTCTAAGATGTCCCAGGCCCATGAGGCATGCATGTCCCAGTAGAGGAGAGAGAGGAGAGAGAGAGAGAGAGAGAGAGAGAGGAGACGGTGGCGGCGAGTGCAGCTGCAGCGATTGTAATCCTGAACTCACATCTTCAGCAGACCCTGCAAGATACACACACAGAGAACACGTAGCAGTCAGTGCCTCAGTTATCTAGCACACAGTCTCTCCCTCCCTCCCTTCCTCGCTCACACACACACACATACACACACAAATCACTGTTCATGCTGCAATGCCTGTCTGTCAGATTCAAGAGTAGAGAGATGAGCATTGGCCACACACACAGTACAGCCCCCCTCTCTCTCTCTCTCACACACACACACACACACACACACACACATAACCGCCAATCCTATCCCACTGATAAGTCCATCCTATCCGTCAGTGCCAAGCCTGTCAAACACAAAGTGCCAAGCCTGTCAAACACATCAACAATGGTCCAGAAGGCATTATTCACGTGGACAGAGTGAAGGTTACTCAGTGTGTAATCATTCAGTATAAACATCTACTGGTTCTACACCTGTTTGACTGACAGCTGCATGGGAATCAACACCTGGAAGGTGTCACCTCAGCTACCTAATCATTGTCATCAGAAACAGGACAGTAATGATGTAGCAAGCCATCCTAGTACGTGAGTCAGTGAGAAGAGGCAAGGCTTTCATGGAGCAGGTTCGGTTTAACGCTCTTAGTTTTCTTGCTGGTGTCCTTCACGAATGGGAGTGATGTCATTGCTGGCCAATCAGATTAGGCTACTGGGTGCCCTCTTTGCCTCAAAATATAATATCCACTGGCGGCCTGGTTTATCTGTAGCCCGCTAATAAACTTTTATCACTCATATCACATCATCACTCTATATTCCTCAGACAAAACAAAGGCATGAGGAAAAGACCATCATTGAGACAGACGAAGAGGGCCTTCCTAATAGTGTGTTTGATCTGTTATGGTTTGACCACACCCGCTTCCCCAAAATAGTCAAATGTGTGGATATTCTTCTGAGATAGATAGAAGACCATATTAATAACACTAGAATGTGAAAATATCAAAGAAATTCACATTCGTAGCTATAATGTATTGGCTCAATAAGTCTAAACTTCCCGCAGAGCGCCATGACCACTTTTGAGCGTGTCCGTGTGCGTTCCAAAAAGGCACAGATGCTGCGCAGTATGCTTGTGTGGGCTGAACCGGCTGCACAATTCTAGGATGCTGAGATGCTAGGGGACTGCTGCATCATTGCATATAAATATCCTAATGTTTATTCGGACATCGTGGCAATATTTCTCCCTCCCTCCCCGTCTATGTACCCATATTTCGAAGACACTCACCTTTCCACACAAACAGCACTTTCAGATACACCCCCCCCCCCCCTACCACCACCACCACAACCACCTTTTACCCTCAGAACAGCCTCAATTCCTTGGGGCAAGATGTCAAAAGCGTTCTACAAGATGTCGAAAGCGTTCTACAGGGATGCTGGCCCATGTTGACTCCAAAGCTTCCCACAGTTGTGTCAAGTTGGCTGGATGTCCTTTGGGTGGTAGACCATTCTTGATAAACACAGGAAATTGTTGAACATGAAAAACCCAGCAGCATTGCGGTTCTTAACACAAACCGGTTTGCCTGGCACCTACTACCACACACCCTCTGAATGGCACACATACACAATCCACGTCTCAATTGTCTCAAGGTCTAAAAAATCCTTTGTTAACCTGTCTCCTCCCCTTCATCTACAGAGATTGAAGTGGATTTAACAAGTGACATCAATAAGGGATCCTAGCGTTCACCTGGATTCGCCTGGTCAGTCTGTCATGGAAAGAGCAGGTGCTCATAATATTTTGTACAGTGTATAGTTCCTATGGTTGTCAATTATACACCTATGAAATACATGAATCATTTACCTTGAAAGGATAACATTACTATAGCACTTTACCAAGCACTTTAACAATAAAAAAAAATGTCTAACGCAATTGGGAAAGGCACAGGCATATTAATATAAAACAGTTAATCTTTATGGTTAGGTTATATTCCTAATTGGCTATTCAGGCTGTATTCATGCATACACTTTAAACCCCAATGTGCTGTCATGTCAGAGACATGGTTGTTGAATTGATTCATTTTCAGTCCTGTGGCCTTCACCGAGTAAGTTCCTCGGTGAATGTTATCATTAAACTCTTTATGACAATACATTAAGTATAAGGTCTTATTTTGAGGTCAAACCAAATCCCAGTAACTTTCCCAGATTTTCAAAAAAGTCCTAGTTGAAGTATTTCCAGGAATCTTCCGACTGCAATTTCTGGAAAACCTGAGATATTTACAAGAATTTTGCGTCCCTAACTGCAAGTCATATAATGCTGGCGTGCAAAGTGATGTGTAATTCCTATTGGAATCCAGACAGAATTAGGACATCGAACAGCTGGAATTCACATTCACCTACAACCTGTATTCACAATGGCTGCAAGGTTTCGGGAAATTATGAGGACTGCGTTTAAACTGGAACAGTAATTTCAATAAGGGGTTGCAAAAATCAAGATAAATTATTAGATTAGTTTAGAAAAAAACAACGTTATTTATCTCTGTGTAGCATAAGATTTATGTATCCATCCCTCAATGTACATGCAAAAACACAGATATTAAAAACAATTCCAAAAAAAATCTATCTGCAGTAGAGCATGCTGGGAAAAAAGTACGATTGTTATTTTTTATTATAACTTTTAAAAAATAGGGTTGATGTGACTTCTCATTTAGTTTTGAGTCACTACCACAAACATTTTAAGTAATGATGACTTTTCATTGACTTTGAGTTCAACTTACTACACGTTTTTGAGTTCATAATGCCTTGGGTTTTAACAGTGTAAGAAGAGTGGATCTTTCAACGTATTGTATTCTTTTACACTATTTTATTTCACTTCTGCAATAAAGCCTTATCACAAGCATTTCGCTACACCCGCAATAACATCTGCTAATCACGTGTATTTGGCCAATAAAATTTGATTTGATTCCTGCTCGGGTTGGAACTTTTGACTCACTAATAAGAGATAATTGACAGAATGGTGGAAATTCCAGCAGTGTTATCATTATTGTTGGCAGTAAGAAAAGGGAGTATTACCCTGCGAGGCAGAGGCCGGCCCATTTAACTTTTTAATTTACACCAATCGCTAGGTGTCAGTCTGCACCATTCTCTCTATTGGTCATGATATTAGGTGTCCTCGTGTGCAGAGACGTTCACTAGGGAGCGCACTGCTCTTTTCACAAAGTGATAGCTTTTCTCTCTTTTTCGCCTCTCTCTCTCCCTCCCTCTGCTATTTTATCCCCCTCCCTCTGCTCGTTTCTCTCTCCTATCTCCCCGCCCGTTCCTCTCCTTCCTCCTGCTCCCCCTCCTCCTTAGTTTCCCCCTCTCACCGCACCCGTTGAATATGGCTTTTTTTTTTTTAATTGCAATTCCGATCACAGGCAGGTAAAGACACCAACCAACGGCAACGAATCAAACACATCCCAAATCCCTCCAACGGTTCGGTTCCCCCCTAAATTGACTTGTGATCCTCACAATTCCCTTGACCCGTTCTTGTGGATGAGAGAAGCGACAGAACTCCTCACAGAAGACGTGGTGGAAGTGGTGTGTTAGTATGATTGCGTGGGTTTGTTGCGGGGATAGATGGGGATCCAGGGTTCAATTCTCGGGCCGACTCTTTTCTCTGTATATATCAATGATGTTGCTCTTGCTGCGGGCGATTCCCTGATCCACCTCTACGCAGACGACACCATTCTATATACTTTCGGCCCGTCATTGGACACTGTGCTATCTAACCTCCAAACGAGCTTCAATGCCATACAGCACTCCTTCGTGGCCTCCAACTGCTCTTAAATTGAGTAAAACCAAATGCATGCTTTTCAACCGATCGCTGCCTGCACCCGCATGCCCGACTAGCATCACCACCCTGGATGGTTCCGACCTTGAATATGTGGACATCTATAAGTACCTAGGTGTCTGGCTAGACTGCAAACTCTCCTTCCAGACTCATCAAACATCTCCAATCGAAAATCAAATCAAGAGTCGGCTTTCTATTCCGCAACAAAGCCTCCTTCACTCACGCCGCCAAGCTTACCCTAGTAAAACTGACTATCCTACCGATCCTCGACTTCGGCGATGTCATCTACAAAATGGCTTCCAACACTCTACTCAGCAAACTGGATGCAGTCTATCATAGTGCCATCCGTTTTGTCACCAAAGCACCTTATACCACCCACCACTGCGACTTGTATGCTCTGTCGGCTGGCCCTCGCTACATATTAGGTCGCCAGACCCACTGGCTCAGGTCATCTACAAGTCCATGCTAGGTAAAGCTCCGCCTTATCTCAGTTCACTGGTCACGATGGCAACACCCATCCGTAGCACACGCTCCAGCAGGTGTATCTCACTGATCATCCCTAAAGCCAACACCTCATTTGGCCGCCTCTCGTTCCAGTACTCTGCTGCCTGTGACTGGAATGAACTGCAAAAATCGCTGAAGTTGGAGACTTTTATCTCCTCACCAACTTCAAACATCAGCTATCCGAGCAGCTAACCGATCGCTGCAGCTGTACATAGTCTATTGGTAAATAGCCCACCCATTTTCACCTACCTCATCCCCATACTGTTTTTATACTGTTTTTTTATTTTATTTATTTATTTACCTTTCTGCTCTTTTGCACACCAATATCTCTACCTGTACATGACCATCTGATCATTTATCACCCCAGTGTTAATCTGCAAAATTGTATTATTCGCCTACCTCATGCCTTTTGCACACATTGTATATAGACTGCCCATTTTTTTTTTTTCTACTGTGTTATTGACTTGTTAATTGCTTACTCCATGTGTAACTCTGTGTTGTCTGTTCACACTGCTATGCTTTATCTTGGCCAGGTCGCAGTTGCAAATGAGAACTTGTTCTCAACTAGCCTACCTGGTTAAATAAAGGTGAAATAAAAAAAATAAAAAAATAAAAATGTGGGATACACCACCACCACCCTCTGATACATACGGATGATTAAAGCAGTGCCATGAAGCAGGAAGCTGCGGTATACAAACCGTGGTTGTGCTCCAAAGAGAAATAACCTAATGACGTCTTCATGGTAGGCTACATATAATTAGATAAAAACATTATCAACCCGTAATGTTTTTTAATTCAAGTTCAATATAACATTTCGTGTCTATAGATTGAGACAGCATCCTTCATGTGGGTGAAGTAACGCGTCCCTTTTCAGTGAGCTCTCTGAAAATCACACTAGTGATATCCCAATTATTTTCATCTAATTTTCCCATATTAATTATGATTAATTAGATCACAAAATAAGACGTTTGTGCTACGGACGAGATCAGATGTATGGATCATTCCTAAATGCCATCAGAGCGGATGCTGTTTCTTGTGGCGCGCGGAACAGAGCAGAGAGCGCATTCCTTTGGGTCAATATCGGAACTTCATTGCGGAGCTCAGCAGTTTCCTTTCCCAACACTGAACCCTTCTCATTTAGCTACAGGTCACGACTCTGATTAACGATACCGTGGACTGTCAACATCAACTATGCATGTCGATAATGAAAAGATAAATAGTTATTTAAGGGATGATTTGCAGAACCATCGAGGGTAATTAATTTAACAATGAGGGAGAAGAAAAAGCAGATGGACGAAGAGCGATGGATTCTTCAGATAGAGGGAGAGGGGGGGGGGAATTATGTTTGATGGGACCTTCTCAGACATACGAAAACTATTGAACTAAATATGTAATTTTCAAAAATGCCTACCTGCTTTTCCGTGACTTGATTGAGTGATCCTCGCTCCTTCGCGTCCCACTCATAGATGCACGCGCCTCGGGTTTTCGGTGCTGAAAGGGACAGCGCATGCAGCAGCGGTCCAGCCAAGCAGCCAGCGCGCGTCTCCGCCAAATGAATCCCCCCCCCAAAAAAACACCCACCCAACAGCGATTGGTCTCCCTACTCTCTCTTTTCTCTCTCTCTCACTCTCTCCGCATATCCCCTTCTCTCTTTATCAGCATCGGCACCTTTTATATGTAGCATAAATGACACAGAAACGGTTTGAAATGCAACATTTAAGCAGTCATATTCTGATGCATCTGCCCAGACAGATTCCCATTCAATTAATCCGTTATGATTGAGATCAATGTCTTAAAACAAGACGACACCAATAGGCCTACATCTACTTTCTGCATAATAGCCAACACAAAAACGCAGCCATTGGTTCCTCTCTGACGCTCACACCAACATACATGTGTTGCTACATGTCAATAGGTTCTTTCTAATCAATAGGCCTATTGGTTGCAGTGATCAATCTATAACTTGACTTATGCAGATATATTGCAGATAAGCCGATGCTATATATTGGTGATTACCAACCAAAATGAATACGGACGGGGGTACGATCAAAAGTCAGACAACTGATTCATCAAGAAGAAGAAAGGCTTTCGCGTTCAAATGACGGTGATGTGCGAGACGTGATAAAATGGTGTCATGACTTTAGGAGCGAGCGCCTCACTAGATAGAGCACTACCGCCATCTAGAGTAACGTAGCCTACAGTAGGTCCATAAACGAAACACCGGTCATGTCAATTTAGGGAAACTATTGACTATAGCTCTTCTGTTTAAAAAAAAAAGCCCATAGGTTGAATCAACCAAAGCATACTTGTTCAGTAATAGACTAACAATCCGCAAAAACACTTCAAATCCACCAATAATAGGCCTACTTATATCCGAGCCTCAAGATCCACAGTAGCTTGGCCCGGTGGTTCTTAATAAAATGGGGTTCGGGGACGCCTGTGGGTCAGAGGAGGTACTGCAAGGGGTCCGCAGACTGATCGCAAAATACTGTATAACATACAGCCTGTCTGGCTGCTTTGTATAGTAAACCACGGTCACGTCATCATTGTAGATGAAGAGGAGGAGACAGGTTAAAAAGTGACATCAATAAGGGATCATAGCTTTCACCTGGATTCACCAAGTCAGCCTGTCATGGAAAAGGCAGGTGTTCCTATTTCTTTTGTACACTCAGTGTGTATAAAACGTTTACATTTTTTTATGAATATACCTAGAAACAACAAGTTGAATGAATTTTGGGCAAGGAGTCCAAGGAAAAAAATTTGAGGGCGCAAACACAACATAATGTAATATTATTCAACCAAATTAAATATTTACCCTTAAATGCACAACATTGGCCTGGTTCACACAGATATTGGTAGCCACATTAAACAGAGGCTGCTTGGGGGAGCTATAGGAGGATGGCTCACTGTAATGGCTGGAAGGAAACAACATCTTTGACTCCAATGAGCCCATCCTCCTTTAGCTCTTCCCATCAGCCTCCTCTGACACCAGTGATCAACTCAATTCGTGTATTACCTAAGAATGTTGTTTTGAACATAAATGCACTGTACTTTATGCTTTACACTGCAAAATTCTCTCTGGCCCATGGACAAGAAATGAGCTTTAAACGGCAAAAATATCTCTCTGATGCCAAGTGGGGAGGCCTTCAAAATGTTCGTTTTTTTCCTCAGGGCTCTAGACTTGATTTATCTGGCCATACACTGCAGAAGTCATAATAAAAACAGCTTGTATGCTATTTTTGTTGCACTCTAAAGCAGGGGTTGGAAGCACAATTATTTTCCAATCGTTCCTTTCTTAGCCACAGAAACTGTGTGATGCCATCGCGTCAGCATGGACCAACATCCCCGGGGAACATTTCCGACTTGCAGAATCCATGCCCCGGAGCATTCAGGTTGTTCTGAAAGCAAAGGGGATCTGACCCGGTACTAAATGGGTGTACCTAATAAACTGAGTCTATACTGATGAGAGGTCTAAGGAGCATGGCAAGAATCGTGTAAGCTAACAGGCGAGCTACAAACAGACGAATAACGACTCAATATAACAGTAGAGTGCAGAACGCTATCACATCGATCCTTGTCACAGATGGGCTATTGCAGCAGACGACCACACCGGGTTCCACTCATCGCCTGGTCCGACAAATTGTGGGTCCTGTTGCGTCATGCTGATGGCAGAGATAGGATTTGGCGTAAGCAGCATGAGTGATGACTGGATATGATGCACCTGACCAATTTTGCCCTGGTCTCCACTATGCCTCGATGCAATAGGGGATCCTTGGTATGTCGCTAAACCCTAACCCCTACACTTACCTAACGCTAACCTTGAACCCTAACCCCTACCTAACGCTAACCCTAAACCCTACCCTTACCTAACACTAACCCTAACTCCTAACCTTACCTAACCTTAAACCCTACCCTTACCTAATGCTAACCCCTACCTAACGCTAACCCCTAACCAAGGCTAACCCCTAACCCTTACCTAAAGCTAACCATATAAATCCTAACCCCTACCAAAGGCTAACCCCTACCCTACCCTTACCTAACGCTAACCCCTAACCTAACACTACCCTAACCCCCACCCTTACCTAATGTTAACCCTAAACCCTACCCTTACCTAACGCTAACCCTAAACCCTACCCTTACCTAACACTAACCCCTAACCTTACCTAATGCTAACCCTAACCTAACGCTAACCCTACACCTAACGCTAACCCCTACCCTTACCTAATGTTAAGCCTAAGCCCTAACCTAACACTAACCCCTACCCAACACTAACCCTAACCTAACGCTAACCCTACCCCTAACCTTACCTAACACTAACCCCTAACCTTACCTAGCGCTAACCCTTACCCTACCCTTACCTAACGCTAACCCTAACCTAACGCTAACCCCTACCCTACCCTTACCTAAACTAACTCCTAACCTTACCTAACACTAACCCTAACCTAACGCTAACCCTACCCCTAACCTTACCTAACGCTAACCCCTACCTAATGTTAACCCTAAACCCTACCTTTACCTAACGCTAACCCTACCCTCACCTAACGCTAACCCTAAACCCTTACCTAACGCTAACCCCTACCCTTACCGAATGCTAACCCTAAACCCTAACCCAAAGCTAACCCTAAACCCTACCCTTACCTAAGGCTAACCCTAAACCATAACCCATACACTTACCTAATGCTAACCCTAAATCCTACCCTTACCTAACACTAACCCTAAGTCCTAAGCCCTACCCTTTCCTAACCCTTAACTCCTACCCATACCTAACACAAACCCTAAGTCCTAACCCCTACCCTTGCCTAACCCTTATCTCACGCTAACGCTAACCCTAAGTCCTAACCCCTACCTTTGCCTAACCCTTAACTCCTACCCTTACCTAACGCTAACCCTTAACTCCTACCCTTACCTAACGCTAACCCTAAGTCCTAACCCCTACCCTTGCCTAACCCTTAACTCCTACCCATACCTAACGCTAACCCTAATCCCTACCATTACCTAACGCTAACCCTAACCTAATGCTAACCCTAAACCCTAACCTTAACCCCTACCCAACGCTAACCCTGACCTAACACTAACCCCTACCTAACTCTAACCCTAACCCCTACCCTACCCTTACCTAACACTAACCCCTACCTCTACCTAACCTAACGCTAACCCTAACCCAATGCTAACCCTAACCCAATGCTAACCCTAACCAAACGCTAACCCTACCTTTACTTACCGCTAACCCTAACCCCTACCCAACACTAACCATAACCCTAACCCCTACCCTTACCTAATGCTAACCCTAACCCCTACCCAACACTAACCATAACCCTAACCCAATGCTAACCCTACCCTTATCTAATGCTAACCCTCACCCCTAACCTTACCTAACGCTAACCCATATACAGTGCATTCAGAAAATATTCAGACCTCTTGACTTATTCCACATTTTGTTATGTTACAGCCAGCCTTATTCCAAAATGGATGATTTTTTGCCCTCATCAATCTACACACGACAAAGCAAAACAGTTTTTTAGAAATGTTAGCAAATTTGTTAAAAATAAAATATTACATTTACATAAGTATTCAGACCTTTTACTCAGTACTTTGTTTAAGCTCCTTTAGCAGCGATTACTGCCTCGAGTCTTCGGGATGAGGCTACAAGCTTGGCACACCTGCATTTGGGGAGTTCTTTGCAGAACATCTCAAGCTCTGTCAGGTTGGACGGGGCGCTTCGCTGCACAGCTATTTTCAGGTTTCTAAAGAAATATTAGATCGGGTTCAAGTCCGGGCTCTGGATAGGCCACTCAAGGACATTCAGAGACTTGTCCCAAAGACACACCTGCGTTGTCTTGGCTGTGTGCTTAGGGTCGTTGTCCTGTTGGAAGATTAATCTTCACCCCAGTCTGAGGTCCTGAGCGCACTAGAGCAGGTTTTCATCAAGGATCTCTGTACTTTTCTCCATTCATCTTTCCCTCGATCCTGACTAGTCTCCCAGTTCCTGCTGCAGAAAAACATCCCCACAGCATTATGCTGCCACCACCATGCTTCACTGTAGGGATGGTGCCAGGTTTCCTTCAGAAGTGACACTTGACATTCAGGCCAAAGAGTTCTATCTTGGTTTCATCAGACCAGAGAATCTTGTTTCTCATGGTCTGAGAGCCTTTAGGCAAACGCCAAGCAGGCTGTCATGTGCCTTTTACTGAGGAGTGGCTTCCGTCTGGCCACTCTATCATAAAAGCCTGATTGGTGGAGTGCTGGTTGTCCTTCTGGAAGGTTCCCCCATCTCCACAGAGGAACTCTGGAGCTCTGTCAAGAGTGAACATTGGGTTCTTGGTCACCTCCCTAACTAAGGCCCTTCTCCCCCGATTGCTCAGTTCGGCAAAGTGTCTGAATAATTATGTAAGTAAAGTATTTCTGTTTTTTATTTCAAATAAATCTGTTTTTGCTTTGTCATTATGGGGGTATTGTGTGTAGATTGATGAGGAAAAAAATATATTTAATCAATCTTAGAATATGGCTGTAATGTAACAAATGTGGAAAAAATACTGAATACTTTCTGAAGGAACTGTATTAACTATTTCAAATGGTATGGTACTTCAATTGGTATGAACGTCACAAGGATCCCAGATAGCAGGGACCTATAAACCATGCCACTGTTAAAAACTTCTAAAATGGTGCAGTTCACCACTAGAATGCCCTATGATCTTCCTCTTTTAAGAGTGGCCATTAACTACTTTCAAAGGTGTTTTTACACGACTGCATTAAGAATGTTGAAGGCTACAATGACTGAGAATGCATGTTTCTCTCCCTGGGCGCCACCTGCAATTTGAAAGCACAGAGAGGAATATTATTTTTCCACATAGAATGCAAAAGCTGACCAATTGAATAGGCAAACTATTATAATATGGGGTTGTAAGATTTTGCTGTTGCTTACTCGTGTCGTTGGCTGAGAAAAATTACATAGATAATAAATATAAAAAGGGACTGTGTCTCAGCTCCGCCTGGCTCTCATTTGGATCATAGGTCCTGGCAGAACCTGAACCAATTTAACCCCTGGTATAGCCTACTTTCTCTGAATTGGTGGCTTCTACGATTGTGGTTAGAAGGGAGTTCAGCTATGGACTTAAAGTTAGGAGAACTAACACAGCAGGTTAGGAGAACTAATGTAGCAGGTTAGGAGAATTAGGTCAAGGTTAGGAAAAGGGTTAGGCTTAGCTAAATTCTAGTTGTCCCTGACGCGACAACTAGATGGAGATGTGCTAGCCACAACCGTAGAAGCCATCATTTCTAAAAAAAAAAACAACAGTATCATAACACCGCCATAATGAATTAATGAGGTGTGTGTCTGTGTGTGTGTAGGCCCCATGACAAGCAAAGCTGCACAATATGGCCTGGGTTTGAGACAGGGGGGGGGCCTATAACTAGTTCAAATGGAATAACCATGAACTGAATAGTTAATTCACAGCTTTCCTGACAAATGCTGAGGGTTTGATTATCTCAATTGATTCTTGCTGAAATACTGGGGGAAATGTCAATTTCACAACTACAAAATAAAAACACAAGAACACATTTTCCTTTTGGGCTGTTTATTATTGGGGTAACAGTTGACTTCTTCCGGATGGATTAATGGGTTACGTTATTTTCAACAGAAAACCTAACTGATCTACTCTTCTCCTTATCCTACCGAGGTGCTTCAGGTCAGCTAGTAGGCCTGGAAAAAATGTCTCCACTCTTTTATATCTGAATGTAGAGGACCAGTAAGGAAAGTCAGTCATGAAAAGGAAAATCACTTCATTTCCCTTCTGCTCGGTCACAGATGTGCCGCCAAAAACACACATCTTCTCCTTTAAAGAAAGAAAGAAAACTCCCTACGTCATTTCATCATCTGGTTTTGACACAGTCGTATGAGTGAGAGTCTGAACGTAACAGATTCTTCAGTGCTTTGAACAAATAGAGGAAAACAAAATCTCTCACTATTCAGAGATACTGGGGCATATGCAACCAACAGTAGGCTATACAATATATCTACTTTTCAGGGAGATTGAAACAAAAACTATACATCACCTATACATCTGCCAATATATCTATTGTTTATACCATCCATATGATATTTTAACAAGCTTTTCCGTTAGAAAAATACAATTTGGTCTGTTTCTTTTCTACTGTGCCATGGCTTTCTGACTGAACAAGACATTCAGATTTTTTCCCCCCCTCACTAATTGACTTCTTGACCAATCGGATCTTTTCACATCATGATTTTCATGAAACCATTTTTTTAAAAGTCTGTAGCAAATTGAGCTACAAAACCATGACGCATCTGCAAAAATTAATTATCATTCTGAGGACTAAGATATCTAGTTATTGGGAAGGTAACATTTTCCCTGAATTTTGTACATTTTCACCCCAAATTCTCATTTCCGAAATGTGTCCGGATTCAATTCTCGGGTGATTATAAATGTTCTTTAGAAAACATAACACAAAATATGTTGCTGTACATATATCATGCATTTGTCCATAAATCATAAAACGGATTAGTAGTTGAAGTTTACATTAAACTATAATATTTATTACATACAGTGTCTGTCTGAGGACGCGTTTCATTACTGTAATTACCGAATCAGCTAAAGAGCTCAAATTGGAAAGTCTGATTTAATTTGATAATAACTGAACAATTTCATTTGAAATATTTACATGTTCAGTGTTATGCTTAACTCAGGCCTTGTCATTAGGGGAGCAATATTAACAAATATTATAAATATATATATAACTTTTTGGGACTTCGAAAACTGTTACGGTAATGAGTTTTGTGAAAAGGCTAGTAAAAATCCATAATATCTGATTAAAAAAAGTAGAATAATTATGAAATAGATAAGCACAGATCCTAATCTCAGTGATTCAAGAGGAAATTCCGTGAAAAATTACACTTTAATTCATTTGTTCATTTTTTACAGTTTCATGAGAATTGCCTATCAGAGCTTTTTCAGAGCTGATCTGATTGGTCAAAAGTCCAACTAGCGAGAAAAAAAAGAAGTCAGAAGTGGGCTGCCTGTTTAAACACAGCCAGAGCCACTCAATCAATCAATCAAATGGTCACCGTCTCTTCAATGTGCCAGAGTATCGCTAGTCAGCTATCTACTTGTCTTTCTCTGTCAGATAATCACCCAAACTATATCTCTTGGAATGCCAGAAAAACTCAAGCCTATCTGGAAGAACTGAGTTAATATGGAGTCTTTCCCAGTGGATGGATAGCTTACTATGAGCTGGGGAAATAAACCACTAACATCACTACTGCTGGCTCTGGCTGGGCCAACTTCACAGCATACACATGGGGAGATCTCTCCAACCCGTCCTGTAGGTTTTTCACCCCAACCCTAATCTAGCACACCTGATTCTAATAATTAGCTAGTTGATAAGATGAATCAGGTAAGACACCACTGGGTTTGGCGTGAAAACATACAGGAGGGTAGCTCTCCGGGAACAGGGTTGGAGAGACCTACCTTAAAGTCTAATCCTATAAAGCAGAACTGGAGCACCCTCTACTGGTCAGATATGGGATATCTATGGTGTGCTAAGAGCGCTCCCAACCCTGCCCTCTTCTCTCCCCACCCCTAAGGTTTATACAGGCTCAAGTCTAGACCAGGTTCAGGTGTGTGTATATATATATATGGATCTACATGTACATACAATGATGGTAACCTACACACAGCAGTATGATAGCATCAGTGCCTCCGCAGATGGCTCCTTGAGTGTCCACTGACTCCACTCCTCTGGCATCACGTTGGCTCCCATCCCTCCTTCTAGTGCGGGGTTCCAACAATACTTTTGGTCCCTTAGATGTGAAGTCTCTCCTTCTTTCACCCCATCTGTTTCGCTTGCACCACTTTCCCAGCCCAGCTACTTTCTTCATCATCGTTAGCGGTGCTCTGTCATCCGTTAAGTCTCTCCTCCCAGGATGGAGGCTCCCAAGAACCAGGAGTGAGACGGGACTGGGGATCTGAGAGAGAACAGCAGCTGTTAGAAGGCACTCGCCAGTCAATTAGAGCCGGTTTAAACACGGTTTGTGTTCCCTCTCCTCTGCTCTGCTGTAACATCACTACCCCAAGGACCAGCCTCCTCCCAGACATAAACACACTAATCAACTGTCTGTCTGGACACTCTCTCACACACACACTTTAATCAGGTGTCTGTGCTCGCTCCCTTTGATTGAAACCTACAGTCGTCCGGGGGAGAAAACAAGTTCAACTCTCTGGAAGAGACGTGCCACCTGAATCAGCCTGTGTGTGTGTGTGTGTGTGTCGTAGCAGACTGACCAAAGGGTTTAAATGATGTGTAATGTGTTAAAAAGAGAATGTTCTTCCCCTCTCTGTGGTCTCCTGACACCCCACTGTGACTAACACTGAGCTACACACACACACACAGTGGTGGGGTTAGTTTAACCACAGCTAAAGAGGCTCGTCCTCAGACAGACCACACAGAGCCCGGGGGAGTAAACCTGGAGGAGGATGGATTCGGCCTCATATCCGGGCCTGGCTACACAATCCATATTTTACTAGACAGAGTGAGTGAAGAGAGGAGGAAGCTTGAGGACATCTGTACTCATAAAACATTGTGATATACGATGGTATCGCACCCTATTGGACAAAACCCCCCACCCCCCCCAAAGAACACAAAAAAAATCCCCCGTTGGGCTATAGCGCCAAAATCACATGCTACAACTGGACCAATCATGACGTAAGATAATGTTGTGGAAAGCCCGGGCAGAGGCTGAGTGCGGGAAAATATTTTCTAATATTATTGTCTGGTGGAGCTTTTGGCATGGAATGGGTTTGCCCGTGTCTGTGTGGCGCGCACATGATGGAGCACAGTGACAGTCAACTGATCAGGCTGTCTTGCCGTAGTTAGGTTCTAAATAACGGGACAGGAAAAGAAGCAAAGTCGGTCCTCTTCAGACCTGGATAACATCAGCTCTATTTGGCACGTCCTCCTCTCTTAATATTGTCGGTTCCATCTCTCATAAAGCTGTGACCGAGAATAGCCCTTGCCTATAGACTCCCACTTCCATTAACTAACGTTTAACTCACCTTCTTAGGCTGTTTCGAACATTTGGGAAATCGGCTACGGTTCATAACTTCAACGAGCAGGAGGATTGGCGCCGAACGGATTTCTCTGCGTCGCACAAATTATTTCTTCCTCCGTAAAGCTTAAGCTCGATTCAACTCGTCATTCCATTTCTCTATCGGCTATATTGGTATTTGTTCTCCCTCATTATTACCCCGGCTACTTACGAACAACTTTTTGAGATGAAAGCGTAGCCGAGCCCAAAGTAATATGCAGAGCCTGTCGAAATGGAGAGAGACGGGAATACAGCCAAAAGAAACAGCAAGATAGATAAGGGCTAGCTGTCGTGTAATGTGTACAAAACATTAAGAATACCTGCTCTTTCCATGACATACTGACCAGTTGAATCTGGGTGACTTCGATCAGTGTCGATGAAGGGGAGGAGACAGGTTAAAGAAGGATTCAGAGGGTGAATGGGCAAGACAACATATTTAAGTGCCTTTGAACAGGGTAGCAGGTGCCAAAGGACAACCAGCCAACTTGACACAACTGTGGAGTCGAGATGAGCCAGCATCCCTACAATGCACTATTGTAAAAGTGGCTGTTCCACTGGATGTCATAAGGTGAAAGCACCAATTTGTAAGTCGCTCTGGATAAGAGCGTCTGCTAAATGACTTAAATGTAAATGTAAATGTAATCCCTGTAGAATGCTTTCGACACATTGTCGAGCCCATACCCTGACGAATTGAGGCTGTTCTGAGGGCAAAAGAGACAGAGAAAGAGCGAGACAGAGAGAAACAATATTTGGAGGACTTCTCCACTCTATATAACATATTGAACTAGGCTATACCCGGAATAGGATATTACTCGGTAGGTCACTCCGTGTGGTGCCCTGCTGTGCACCCCCCAGTCAAGTTCAAATAGGCTAAACCAAGTTCAAATAGGCTGTCTATCATCGTCAATAGATGTAATATCGCCCCAACCCCACTCTCCTGGCTCCATCTCTATCAGTCCGCCCCCACCCCTCCCTCTCTCTCTCATAACAACCCATTTCACACGGCACTTCCTCTCAACAACAAGATATCGACAAAGACAACCATATGTGTAGTGAGGCTCACCAGAGCAGTGCCTTGGACCGAGTGCTGACCCCCTTAGCCCTGGCGCCGCTGGGCGGCGTGCTGACCGGTGGCGTGGCATTCCGGTGGCTCCTCTTATGGGACTCCAGGTAGAGTTTCTTGGCGAAGGCCCGGCCGCACACGTCACACGCATGGAGCGAGAAGTTCTTGGTGACACGCACCTCTGTGCTACTGCTGCTCTCCTGGTGAGCGTCATGGCGACGCGTGTTGAGGGGCGTCGGGGCGGGGGTGTCGGGGAGTTGTTTGTCGTTCTTACGGAAGACAGGTGACCCGGTTTGGGCCTCCTGCTGCCTCTCCTGTCTCTCCTGGTTGCGAGTGACCGGAGTGGAGGAGGAGAGGAGGTCCTGTTTGCGTGTGACTGGGTAGGAGGAGTTGTTGAGGAGCTCCTGTTTGCGTGTAACTGGGGGAGGACCCCGAGTGGCACCCGTTCACCTCCTCCTTGACCGTTGTTCCTCCTCTCTTGTTGTTGTTGGCATTGGGGGCAGAGTTGAGGACCACCTCAGCCGGCCGCTTGACCGCACGCGACTCCAGCTTGGGCACGATCTTGGCCAGGTAGCCCGTCGACTTCTTGTGCACCACCGTCACGTGGCGCAGGACGTCGCGCTTGCGGCGGGACTCGTAGCGGCAGAGCGGGCAGCGGTAGAACTTGATGAAGATGTCCGTGCCGTCCGTGTGCAGCTCGATGTGCTTGGTGAGGTTCTGGCGCGAGCTGAACTGACGTTTGCACAGCTTGCAGAACAGCTGCTTGAAGTCGAAACCCACCGAGAGCTTCTGAGGGGGTCTCCCAAGAGTCCCGCTACTAGTACCACCGGTGCTGTTGATGGACGTGGAACGAGTCCATGTCTTGGGGCTGCCGCCACCCTCTTCCTCTTTGATCTTTTGACCTGCCTTGGTTGCCACGGCGACACCCTTCCCGTCCGTGTCCCTCCCGTCCGTGTCGCCTGGCGTCGAGGCGGGGCTGGAGTCAGGGTCGTCCCAGGGTTCCACCGCCTCCTCCTTCACGCTCAGGCTGTTGATAGGGGTTCTGTTGCTAGGGGTGCTGTCAGTGTTGGTCGCTGTTTTGCTGCTGTTGTTTTTGTTGGTCGCCGTGGATGTGGTTGCGGCCGTGGTCACGGAGACGGAGCTAACGTTCTTCAGGTTCTTGAGATTGTAGATCTTGTGGACGATGCGCATGTGTCTCTTTAACATGACCTGGGAGCTGTACTTCCTCTTGCAGAGCAGACAGCGGCAGGAGGCCAGGTTGTACAGGGCCGATGCCAGGAGAGAAGGGGCAGGGGGCGCCGCGGTGGAGCTTTTGGGGGGCTGAGGGGTGGTAGCATCCGCGGCTCCTCCGCTCTTTGGGGTGTGACCTCTCGTGGGTGAGGAGTTGGCGCTCTTGCGGGGAGGCGTGGCCTCCAGGGACAGCGGCTGGCCGGGGCGCGTGGCGATGTCCGGCGTGATGGTGTCCCGGCGCAGGCCGCGGTGCACCTCGTCAAAATGGCGCCGCACGTTGGCCTTGGTGGCGAAGGACTTGAAGCAGACGGGGCAGGACTTGCCGCTGGGCGTGTGCAAGGGGCGGGACCGACCTTTGACCATGGAGAGGAGGCTGATGGGAACGGTGCGCGTCTCGGTGAACTTCCGGAGCTCCTCCAGCTTGGTCTGGTGCATCTTGCGACAGTGGCGGCGGATGCTGCGGCGAGAGTTGAAGTCCTTACCACACAGGCAGCACGAGATGGTAACGTCCTCCACCTAGGGGGAGAGAGACAGAGGGAGAGTATTACAGTGAGCGTTGGTGTGTGTGTGTGTGTCTGCTTGCAACCTTTCTCCTGTATGTACCCACCCCGCTCGTAGACCCCTCCTCCTCGGGCTGCGCCGCCTCCTCTCCTCCCTCCTCCTCCTCCTGGTCACTCCTCCTCCTGTCCTCCCCCTCTCCAGTCTGTCCATTCTCCGGCGTCCCTCCCTGCTCCCCCCAGGGCTCAGGGCTGTGTGTGTGGGTCCCTCCAGGGGTGTGTGGAGCCCGGGGGAAGTGGGCCAGCTCCTCCTCTGAGGACATGAACTGGAACACAGCGTTATTGGTGGTCTGGATCGGCTCCAGGCGCATCACGTAGTCCGGCCGGTCCTTCCTGGGGTAGATGGCCTCCAGGAGGTCCTTCATGGCCCCGCTCTGCTTGTCACCCTCGCCCGCTGGATCTAAGAGGTCAGGGGGGAGGAAGAGAAAGGCATTAGGAAAAGAACGTTTTCAATCAGACACTAATATTTGCTCCCAAACGTGATGTGTTTTGAGCCTAGATACGTCACAACACTAAGGAACATTCCGACAGAAGGAACATTTTTAAACTTGCCAAAGGGAGAAACAAAAACACATCATTTCTTCTGTTTCCAAATAAGATATGTAATGAGCACATTGTGGCAACAGCAACCACGTTTCAACCATATCATTAAATAGCAATTGAATGCATCTTTGTTTTCACACACATGGTCTTTTTTGTCGTTATAGTTCAATACACAGATGAGATAACAAGAGGATTTTCTAGATGACCGGTATTTCTAGATATAGACAGAAGTCAGAGAATGGAAGAGTAGTGGCTAAGGAGGCTGGATCAAAGACAGAGGCTGGAGCATGAAAGAGAATTTAGTTAGTTAGAGTATAGGAGGACAGGAGACAAAGACATGGAAAGACAGGGAGAGAGACATGGAAAGATAGACATATGGAGAGAGACATGTAAAGATAGACACATGGAGACAGACATGTAAAGATAGACACATGGAGACAGACATGTAAAGATAGACACATGGAGACAGACATGTAAAGATAGACACATGGAGACAGACATGTAAAGATAGACACATGGAGACAGACATGTAAAGATAGACATGGAGAGAGACATGGATAGACAGGGAGACAGACATGTAAAGATAGACATGGAGAGTTAGATAGACACATGGAGAGAGACATGGACATGGAGAGAGACATGGATAGAGGGAGACAGACATGGATAGACAGGGAGACAGACATGTAAAGATAGACCGTGAGTGAGTGAGTGAGTGAGTGAGTAAAGTGGGTGACAGAATAAGAGACAAGCATAGGCATTAAGTGGGAGACAAGCATTGACAAAGAGGGAGAGAGACAGACGGAGAACAAGAGAGCGAGATGTAGCCACGTACCGTCCGGCTTGGACAGTCTGGTGAGGCAGTAGTACTCTTTGTGGGTGATGAGGTTGGGCAGGCCCCGGAACAAGCTGCGACATGTCTTACACTCAAAGATGGTGTCCACCTCATTCAGCAGCATGTGCTTCAGCTGGGCAGTACCTACACATAGACAACACCAGGGGGCAGTGTTAGGGAGCGCTGGCGGAGACAGACAGACAGGACAAATAGGACTGGGCCATCATCAACTCCTAGAGCCTATAACCCTTCGGTGTTTGCATATCGGAAGGAATATAATAGGTGTGATTAAATAGATTTGGTTTGCTGGACGAGCGATCACTATTTTTCTTCAGATGTGCAAACATTGAAAGAGTAGAAGCTAGGTGTTGCACTTGAGTCATGTTTCATCACAAAACGTACGACTGTGTCGTGATTCCTGATTAAAAGACCCCGGTGCAGTCGGAGTAGCATGACTAGATGTTACCTGAGCGGAAGACCTCTGTGATCTGCTGGATGCCAGACTTGGAGGTCTGGAGCTGCTGCTGCAACAGAGGAGGGTCACCTGGCTCCACGCAGTACCCTGCAGAGGTCACACACTTCAATACAACACTTCACTCTGCCCTCAGCCATGGTGTGTGTGTGTGTGTGTGTGTGTGTGTGTGTGTGTAGAGAGTGGCTATTTCCTATAGGAAGTGACTAGGATGGGTTTGCTGCCAGATCCTGGGCATATAAGTATAGAAGTGGTGGCAGCCCATTTACAATGACAGTGGTGGGTGCAACGTGTGTGTCAATGAGAGTCAGAGTGTGTGTGTGTGCAAAACGTTTCGTCTGTTGCGTTTACTCCAAGCGGAAAACGCAAACGAGTTCCTATGGGAATAATTCGGTTAGGTCCCTCCCAGTTTTACTCTGTTTGGTTCTTAGCGGTTTCCGTAATGAATACACTCCAGTTCACCCCTTCCGCCCCGCTAGAGTCGGACTAACAGGAAATATGCTTGTGTGTGTGTGTGTGTGTGTGTGAGTTTTATGCAACAGACAGACAGTTGATGCAACAGATATTTCACACGTTCGCTACAGTTAGTGGGGTCTCTCTCTCCAATCCCAAATGGACCCCTAAGAAATATGGTGAAACTTCCACCTAAAATATCCGAGGTGGAAGCTATTGCCACATTGCTTACACCTGTCAAATCCTCTCAGATCTCCACAAGTACATAGGGGTCCATCTGGGATTGGGCCCTGGACTGAGGCTTCACCTGTCTCCGGCTGCACGTCAATACTCCAGCATATCTTCCTCTCCTCTTCTCCTCCCCTTCATCTGACGTGAAGGATCTGGACAGGCTTCAGCCATACTGCTTTAGGGCATTTCCATGTAAAAGGAGCCACGAGCACCAACACGAGAGGTCAATAGGAGCGAGTGCCAAATGAAAGCGAAGAGTCTATTTGTGTTTCGACACCGGATGTCCATAGACATTGAAAAGTAGTTGACATTTGGTGGCCTTGATTTCAATGTCCACAGATGTTGCTTATTTTGAAACGTTCCGGATCGGCTTTCATTTCAACGTCCACGGATGTTGATTTTTGGTCCGGTCCCGACCGGCCTTCATTCGGCCCAATAGACGTCCATGATTATTCAGATTTGGTCAAGTCTGAACCAGACCAAACTAATGTACTGTACTGAATGAACTATACTCTACGGTACTGAACTCTATTGTACTGAACTATACTCTACTGTTCTGAACTGTTCTGTGTTATACTTTGATGTCCAAACTTGTGAAAGATAGATGTCTATTGTTTCATATTTGGTCCGGTCCAACCTAATTTTATATTTGTTTGGGGTCTGAGTGCATTAAAATAATAGCCAGTGTACCCAAATATGAAAAGGAAGATATTGCATATTTCTACATTTATGTACCTAGGATACATCACCATGAAGAGAATGAAATGTATATGTATAATTATGTGTTTCTGTGTAGTACAAATCCACTTCATTTACTGTAGTTCATGAACCAAAAATATTTTTATTTTGTCACTCTCCGCGGTCCCTCCCCTCTCCCCAGCCCCTCTCCTCTCCTCTCCCTCCGGTCCCTCTCCTCTCCCTCCGGTCCCTCTCCTCTCCCTCCGGCCCCTCTCCTCTCCTCTCCTCTCATCTCCCCGGCCCCTCTCTCTCATCTCCCTCCGGCCCCCCTCTCCCCGGCCCCTCTCCTCTCCCGGCCCCTCTCCTCTCCTCGGTCCCGCTCCTCTCCCGGTCCCTCTCCTCTCCTCGGTCCCTCTCCTCTCCTCGGTCCCTCTCCTCTCCCCCTCTCCTCTCCTCGGTCCCCTCTCCTCTCCTCTCCTCTCTTCGGTCCCTCTCCTCTCTTCGGTCCCTCTCCTCTCCTCTCCTCTCTTCGGTCCCTCTCCTCTCCTCTCTTCTCCTCGGTCCCTCTCCTCTCCTCTCTTCTCCTCGGTCCCTCTCCTCTCCTCTCTTCTCCTCGGTCCCTCTCCTCTCCTCTCTTCTCCTCGGTCCCCCTCCTCTTCCAGTCTCCTCGGTCCCTCTCCTCGGTCCCTCTCCTCTTCCAGTCTCCTCTGTCACTCTCCTCGGTCCCTCTCCTCTTCCAGTCTCCTCTGTCAGTCTCCTCTGTCACTCTCCCAGTCTCCTCAGTCAGGACAGACTGGCCAACAATGACTGAATAAATATATTGTATCTAGTGCTCCGCAGTGTGTTTGAAGGACTTCAATCAAACTAACGGTAGGTTGGTGTAGACAAGCGGGCAGTCTTACCCGGTGTCCTGGGGGCTGCGTCGGGGCCTGGGTTAAGGTCAGTCATTGGGTTAGGGCTGCTGGGCTGGGTCTCGTCTGTCTGGCAGCACTGGTCTCTGGTAACATGGCTCTCAGGCTCAGGTTGGGGCTCGTCCTGGGGGATCGCCATCTCCACCTCCATCCTGCTGGAACTCTGATACGTAGACAGACAGAGACAGAGAGAGAATGGTGAAGTTGACCTTTTAAACCTCACAGACATTCCTGGGCTATACGATGGTCAGGGAAACACTGGGACAGAGGGTGTGGGGTGCAGAGTTGGAAAAAGAGGTATGGGTAAATTCAACACAGGTGTGGCGCCTGAGTTAATTAAGTAATTAACATCCCATCTTGCCTACGACGATGTATAAAAATGACCACTTGCCCATTATTTTGACTACCATGGCTAGAAGAAGAGATCTCAGTGACATTGAAAGAGGTCTCAGAGGAGCACAGGGGGTTTAAAGCTGTTCTGGTTGCTCGTGGTGTCCCAATGCCCTAATAAGACACATTATGTTGGGGTTTCCTTTATTTTGGCGGTTACCTGTACATCTACAGACACTCTCTACTAACCTGTGTAACACCAAAGCTATAAGTGTTATGGGAGAACCCTACTTATATAAGAGAGACAGAAATACTGTACACGGCACTACGGAACCGCCTCTATAGCTGCATAATTGGTCTGAGTAAAGATACCTAATGACTCATTATGCCAAACGCTATTTGATCAGCAGTGCTGTTGCTGATCTCGACACCTGCGGTGTCACGTGGCATTGTTTGGTTGGGTCTGATAAGGGCGGGTGGTGGTTCCACTACTGGCTGGGTGAGACTCTCGCCTTGTCTGTCTTTCTGTTTCTCTCTCCAAGGTGATGGAGATGTTTCCCAGCACACCCAGCTAACACACACACACTAGGCTGTCAGAGATAAGGGACTCTACACTGACCCTTGGCTTCTCTCTCCCCTCCCCTCTGAATACTTTCTGAAGGCACTGTAAGTCTGAGGAGAGAGAGCGAGAGAGAACTTGTCATCTCTCTCACTGATTGATGAGTAAACAGTGAGGATGACTGTCTGTATTCAACTGCTGCATGACAGACGCTGTGAAAAGGAAAAGGGGAAGACAGAGTGGGCTGGAAACGGGGAGGAGTAGAGGGATGGTACCTGAACCACTGAGAGGACTCAGTGTGTAGATTGGGAGTCAGTATATAAACATAGTACACTGGGGGTGAGGGGCTATTGTTTAGGAGAGGAGGGGATAGTATATATTTGGGGTTCTATTGAGACTGTGTACTGGTAGGATATATACGGGGGGAGGGGGGACTGTCTTGTCTCTACCTTTGTGTGTTGCTGAGAGGTCTTCCTCGGAGCGGATTTGGCCTTCACCATGCTGCTCTCCCTCTACCCAAACACCTGCAACAACACTGGAATGAGCCCATGTTTCAGTGTGCGTGTTTCCCCATCATCGCCAAACCATGTTTCGATGCCGTCACAGGGGTGAAAACAGAGGTAAAGCCCCCCTCTAGTGGTGGCCCCAGGCTAGTGCAGTTCCATCCATCACATCCACCTGCCTGACTGTCGGCACACTTCCAAGTCTTCATGTATTATTCCAAGTAAAGAGTGTGTGTCTCTCTATCAGAAACGTCCCAAACCATATACCACCCCTGAAGAGTCCCGAGTCTGGTTCCTCTCTAACTCCCTTCCAGGTAGTTTTTCCTGGTCACCGTGCTAGTGCTTGCTGACTCACTTTAGGTTACCGTAAGGCACTTTGCCAATGTTTTGGTTAAGTCGGTGAACCGGTCCTCAATTTGCACCGATTCGATCAAAACTCGGTTTTCAGATTTCCATTCTTCCAAACCTATAGCCTAATGCATTAGGAGGAAGATGGTCATCGCCGTCTCAGAGCGGGGAGAAATACGAGAGCACGTTCAATGAAGAGCTCAGCGGTAATGCTCTCTGACAGCATCAGACCGGACGGCCGGGTATCACTGGAGTCAAGCCAAAGTCGTGAGGCTCAATCAGAAAACATGCAGCTATCATCAGAGAGGTGACCTGGTGGCGAAGACTTGGTAACACGCGCGGGCGTTTCCATGGAGACAGAGCCAGAAGTAGTTGTTCCTACTCAGGTAATATGATGAAGTGTGTATTTATCAGTGGGCCTGTAGAGACAGACACTGCTACCAGAACAAACTCACCAGAGAGTAATTTTAAACGGGAAATCTGTGTTTGCTACATCATTATTTACTTTTTTGCTTTTAAATTCATGACATACAAATGTCCCATTGATTCTTGAAGAATATAACGCAATTACCTCATGACCTTAGTTGGCTGAATTGTCTTACCCCATCAGAAACCAAAATATACGCTTGTTTTACGCTAGTTAACAATGTTTTGTAGACAAACACGGTATAGCTTCAAAACATGGTTAAAACTACAAACAAATGTTGTTCTCATGGATGGTCAGTCCTTGCACCTATAGCTCTGTTTATGATTTTAAGAGTGGTCACATTTCTCCAGCCCTATCCCTAAGCTATTTACCGAATCCGTGGCGGGGGTCATCGATATGTTATTTATTTGATGTACACTGATGTGAAAGTACTGAACCCACACCTGCACGAGACTGCTGCAGCAAGGCAGTGAACATAATTGAATGAAGAAATGGGGCGGCAGCGTAGCCTAGTGGTTAGAGCGTTGGACTAGTAACCGGAAGGTTGCGAGTTCAAACCCCCGAGCTGACAAGGTACAAATCTGTCGTTCTGCCCCTGAACAGGCAGTTAACCCACTGTTCCCAGGCCGTCATTGAAAATAAGAATGTGTTCTTAACTGACTTGCCTGGTTAAATAAAGGTAAAATTAAAATGACGGGGAAAAGTTCACAGCAATTATTTCTGTGTGTAAAGGGTATAAGTGCTGTAAAGGGTATAAGTGCTGGAATAAAGAACGGATGCCTCGGTTCACGTTGTAACCCGTGTGGACAATAAAAGAACGGATGCCTGGAGACTGGCTGGTTCACGTTGTAACCCGTGCCCTCATAATCACACCCACTGAGACACTATAACCTCACATGGAGACTGGCTGCTGCCCTCATAATCACACCCACTAGACAGACCACCAGCACATCATAACGCAGGTCTGCCCTTATAGTGAGTGATTCTCAACGTCCTCAATCTAAACCCTATCTGACCATAACAATAGGCCGGCCTTGGGATGTTTACATTCAGTTGTTAGGCAACCCTCTCCTGGTCGTTTTAATTCATCTGAAGAAGAATTTGACCAAAAATATACATCATAATAGCATTATATAGGCATACTTTCTCTTGCCCTCGGCTAGTCTTCTTAAAATGGGCTAGAAATCCGTTTCTAAAGTGGGCACTGTAGAGGCATATACTTTAAAATCATAACCCAACATTACCTAAATATCTCCACATGCTAAAAACGGTCAAATTAAAACGCATTCAGGTGATTTTCATTAAAGTCGATGAGAAAATAAAATACTACTTTTTGTTTGAAAGCAGAAAATCACCCGAGACAAGTGTAACTAACATGCGCAGTGCCCAACGGGGCGCAATAACAAAACCAAGCGTTCAGTTGGACAATACGCCCCACTCGGGACGAAACCAGAAATGGCACTGCGTTTCCCCCGCTTTAATCAGAAAGGATGCCTTATTTGTATGATTCATTATCTAGAATTTTATGTGTGCGCTATTCGTAAGGGCTTTACGGTCGAACAAAATGTACGTTTACCATACTGTGGAAAAATATACCCATATTTTGAGAAGTCGCGAGATATCGACACCAGCGACTCCACAATGGGTCTCGTCAAACATGAAGGACGAAGTGAACTGCCCTCGCTGACTAACAAAAGTCCATGTGAGCCTGCCAGCCACCATCCCCTTACGCATTCCACGCAAAGGGGGAAGAAATTTTGCCATTCCGTAAAATAAAACACCATAAAACGATACCTACACTGTTCAATTTCATCTCCAATTGCAACTCGTCTCCACTAGCAAGCGCGCATTGATTGTTGGCGTTTGGTTCAGTTATCTTTCAGCGGGTAGCAGTCTCCATTAGCAACTCCATATCCCATGGACGTGCGAGGGCCGCGGGCTGTGACGCAAATGCCACTTGTGAATTGCAAATTTGACATATCTAATTCAGTGTGGCTGGATGACTATTCATCCCACATTTAAAACTATAACCTGCCCCCGTGCTGGGAGATGTGGCGATGCCAATAGCCACTAGCCAGCATATTATGTTAGGATTCGTTGCATAACTCGCCAGCCCAACTTAATAAATTGTGCACCGAGAGCGAACGGGTGCAGTAGCCAGTCTGGATATTGTTACGTTTTGAATATGATGGCCCAATCAACACAATTACATTACAATCTGCGCGAAATGACACAGCGACTTATATGATGTGTACACGAGACATGGAAAGCGAGTGGCCTCGGTAAACGTGGATCTATGGTAGCCAGCACTTGGCTACGTTCTGCTAGGACGCATGCAGCTGACGATAGAGAGGGCAGGGCAGCCAGCGAGTGGAACTTGGGACTGCATTCATACATAGACCATACGGGCGCCCGGATAAAGGGCTGCATGAATACTTTATTGTGTGCTCCTTTCTCCAAAAGTCCCCAAGTATTTACAAAAGGTTCGCCCAAAAAATATTGTGGCGAAACACAGGTGGTTTCAGCAGCTGCCGATATATATGGAAGCCCTTTCCCGCCACCGAACATTTTTTTTAAAGTCTACTATCTCAACATTTTGAGAGATACCTACATCAACATTTTGAGGTAGATCATACATATATAGGTCATTTTTCTTTATTTGTTGCATTGTGTGGCGATTTCCATCTATCCACGTTGCAGAGACCGGCACAGCAAGGCCACCAGCAAGCTAATGGTCAGCTGGCATTTGCTTATCACTTTTGATTTGGTTTAATAACAAATATTGCACAAAAAAAAGCACTGAAAAGATGGGACAAAGTAGCCTACTGTTTTTAGACTGATTTGCCTCATGATTTGTCAACTTTTGCACAATTCCTCGGTGGTTCAGTCTGATCAACTGTAGCCTACCGACTGGGCACACCGCTGGTCGAATCAACACTGTTGAAATGACGTCAAAGCAACATGGAATAGAAGTAGAATTGACGTCTGTGCCCAGTGGGTACTGATAACCACCACTACAGCACACATTTGGTTAATATGCTAACTTTAGCTGACTAGGCTACCTAGACATTTTCAATTCAAAATGATTGATTGGAATGTGATGTGTGATTAACTTTTCAATTACACACGAAAAGGGCTACATGATGCAACCCTGTTAGTTGTATTGTCCAATTGCAGTTGTGTTTGTCTGTGTAAAGGACTTCGCATTAGTTCATTTAAAAAATACATAATTCATCTGAACAAGTACAAGGTTGCTGCAGTTTGACAGCGTTTTGATAGTTTCATCCTCACTAGGGCCCAAAGTTTAAAAAATATAATTAAAAAAACATATGACCTGATTAGTTTTACAGTTGATTTATTACCAGATCATACCCTACAACTAGGGTCCAGAGTTTTACCTAGTTAGGTTTGCCTACCAGATCAGGAGAAACGCTGTGCTCCTCACGCAGCACATATGCTAGCTGTTAGAGCTTTGGACCAGTAACTGAAAGGTCACTGGTTTGAACACCCAAGCAGACAAGGTGAAAAATATGTGCCCTTGAGCAAGGCACTTAACCCTCATTTGCTCCAGGGGTGCTGTACTACTATGGCTGACCCTGTAAAACGTGTCACTGCACCTATCCAGTGTATGTGTAAAATACAACTTTTTCTTCTAAGAATCATTCTATATAGGCCTA
The DNA here is from genome assembly GCF_034236695.1 of Oncorhynchus nerka. NCBI lineage: Eukaryota > Metazoa > Chordata > Actinopteri > Salmoniformes > Salmonidae > Oncorhynchus > Oncorhynchus nerka. Next base: position 47,421,310 of record NC_088418.1, on the reverse strand, counting down.
GGGATCTATCTCGAAATGTCAACTTAGTATCTCAAAATGTTGATTTATGAAGGCCTATTTCGAATTAGTATCTGAACATATTGAAATATCCAATTGTTCAGATATTTCAATCTCATTTTTTGTGTATAGTATCTTGAAATGTTGAGATAGTAGGCCGCCTGTTGACATTGTGGGAATGGGCTTCCATAGATATGTGCAACGCAGCATATCGTTGCACAGCACTGAACTTTCCCAGTTTTGTGCTAACTACGTGATGTTCCAAAGGACCATTTTATTCAGGCTGTCCTCACTGGCAATCTGGAAGCCAGAGCGCAGGGCATTTTACCGTTCTCATGGCACGATTTACATTGCCTCATTATCCCCGAAAATCTCCTTTACACGGTTATATTGTCAGCCTCAAAACGCCAGTATGTTGAGCAACAAAAGACCAGCTTAACTTGATCAAAGCAGAAGCCAAGTACAAAATTCACCTTTCAAGCCGTAAAAGAGAGGCCCCTTCTACATTTTGCAGCATGGCAGGGGAGTGCGGCGTAAAAACGGGCTAACCCAGACAAAATAAATACAACGAGAACGTACAACACTCACATAAACACATCCATCAGCATCTTAGGGAAATCCCTAAACCACTCTCAGATATTTGGCTTTGTAAAGACTCTCCCGAGTGGACGATATTACGAATGTAAAACGCTGCGCTTTGCGGCTCTGTGCCACCTTTTCCAAGAAGCAGCTTGGCGCACAGACCGGTGACCCTTCCGGCTTTGCGCGTCTTTATAACGACTAGATTTTTACCAACAAATCTAATTTTAGCAATGAAATATGACTAAATACATCTAGTTGTAACTATCATCGTATTTGAGGCCCTGGAAATATTATTTAAGGGCGAGTTTGAGTCGCCGAAACCAATTCCTCTCCCCTCCATGGACAGGCAGAACAAGAGAACGATGACGCCATTTTCTGCAAAAACAACCACGTTCGGGGAGCCAAGGCGAGGGCTTTTACGCTTCCATAACGCGTTCCAGGTCTTCGATTAGACATTTAGGGCGAATATAAATGTGTTAAGAATAGTTCTTACCTGTATAAGTCTTAACCTGACGATGGAATCCGGTTTCACGGAGTAAAGCTACGGGCTTGGGCCGGGGAGCGACTTCGAGTCCGCGTCCCTGTCTGTAGCTAGCCGGGGGTTGTTTATTACGCCTCTCAGCGCTCGGCTAGTCTCTTGCACTGAACAGTTCCTCCAGCAGCTGCCTTTGTGCACTCAGAGGGGACCGTTCAGCTAAAGGCGGCTGCTGCGCAAAGGTGCAGCACTTCTACTTTTCTTTATAAATGCCAGTCTCGTTGGCACTTTGGGGGGTAGGAGAGGAATAGTTGACCCCCCCCCTCGTGATCGAGGAACACTGTTGCCAAATTCAGGCCGTTTAGTGCTCCATTTACTAAACGCGCGCACAGGCTTTCCAGAATCCAGGACACACAAATTAAACCGAAACGTTAGTTCGTTTTGTTCTCTTCTGCGCATTCTTGTCGTTGATAAAAGTGCATTATTCCTTGGGAAAAGTCGTAAAACGCTAAACGCAGAATGTAAAATAATAAACTGATGATTTGGAACTGTTGGAAATGTTGCACCACGGCCATTTATAATTTCTGTGTTTTGAGTTTATTTAATAGTAGGGCAAACAGAACAATGCCACAATTTTGAGAAAAAATGCATTTATTTCAATAAATCTAAGTTATTTATCTTGCCACCAAAACGCAACCTACAATTGTTCACCTGTGGGTTGAAGTGAACGAGTAGCTCCATATCATGACCAAGACTTGGCATCTATAAGGTCTTATTTATGCATACATGTAAGCAATGACATGAGAAATATATATATTAGATACACACACAAAACTAGCCAAAAGTTTGGACATCCAGTGATTCATTTGTTTCATTAAGGATCAAATATATTACTTTCATAAGTGATAAGATAGGCCTATATTATAATAATGATACATTTATATATTTCAACATTTCCCTTGATACACAGGAAGACAGGATTTCCCCTAAAGAACGCATCATCTACAGCCCTTTTGATAATCTCATTTAATTAAAAAAAAAGTTTAGTCTAGAACATTCCAGTAGCCTATTAGATAAGCCTACATTTTCATATTGCATAACTAGTCCTACAGCATAGCCACAATTAGTCAATGCAGATTATGAATTGTCGTGATATGTTAATATTGGTTGCAATAACGCATGTCCAGCATCGGCACCAGCCTGGTCTCATAGACTAGACACAACATAGTAAATCCGGGACACTCAAATTAGTGTGATATGTTATGTTTGGTATGGTTACATAAGACAGAAGGTTACGAAAGGCAAAAATAATGGGGTGGTTGGTCGGGGTGGATGGGTGGGCATATAACTGGATAATCTAGCAACCCAAAGGTTGTGTGTTTGAATCTCATCAAGGACAACTTTAGCATTTGAGCTAATTAGCAACTTTGCAACTACTTGCTACTTTTTAGCTACTTTTCTACTACTTAGCATGTTAGCTAACCTTTCCCCTAACCTTAACCCTTTAACCTAACTCCTAACATTAACCATAACCCCTAGCCTAGCTAACGATAGCATTAGCCAACTAGCTAACCCAGCTAACATTAGCATTAGCCACCTAACTAACATTAGCTACAACTAATTGGTATTCGTAACATATCATACATTTAGCAAATTCGTAACATATTGTATGAATTGTAATTTGTAACATGTTGTAAAAAAGCGATGATGGACATCCACAAATTAATACATTCTATATAAAACACAGTGGAGGCTGGCGGGAGGAACTAGAGGAGGACGGAGTCATTGTAATGGCCACGTTTGACTCCATTCCATTAATTCCATTCCAGTCATTACAATGAGCCCCTCCTCCTATAGCTCCTCCCACCAACCTCCACTGATGAAAGGTAACATATCATACTAAATGGAGTGTTACAGATGTACTTTTACTCTGTTACGTCTACCCTTGTGTCCAGGTTGCCGGCACACAGTCTGTGAATTTTTGTTTTCATGGATAGCCAAGTAGAATGTTGGCATAAAAGCAACCTTGCCAAATAGTTTACCCATATGGATTGATAAAATGTTGCTCAAATGTAATAAAGTTTCTACAACATTTGGTAATTCATTAAGGAATATATGATTTTCAGCATTAAATGTTCTAGTGTGCTTAATAGTGAAAGAGCTAGAATAGGTGGAGAGACGGGGCTACTCATAGGTTCCATGGAATGTCTTCTCGCAGGTGCTGCAGCATTTTGTTGCTGTTACCGCAATCTGTCGTGAACGCCGAAAGTGTCGCTTAGATAATCACGTGCTGAATAAAAATGTGGACATGGCAAACAGTGCACTCTAGGCCGAATGCCACGAACATTTGCGCAAAGATCGTCTATTAATTCACTATAAACTCGGTGGTTCGAGCCCTGAATGCTGATTGGCTGACAGCCATGGTATATTTGAGCAATAAGACATGAGGAGGTGTGGTATATGGCCACAGGCTGTTTTTTACAAGACGCAATGTGGAGTGCCTGGATACAGCCCTTAGCCGTGGTATATTGGCCATCTACCACAAACCCCAGAGGTGCCTTATTGCTATTATAAACTGGTTACCAACATAATTAGAGAAGTAAAAATTAATGTCCGCAACTCCGCAATGCGTCGTGCCTAAGAACAGCCCTTAGCCGTGGTATATTGGCAATATACCACACCTCCTCACGCTTTAATCGCTTAATTAACTCATAAATATCAATAATATTACGCTAATCATTCAAACATAGGTCTACAAGTTATGGCTGTAGGCCTGCAATATCTCACCATGTGATGTGTGTTTTAGACATTTTAGATTCAGTAGAACAGGTATTATATTGTTTAGCCTACTTCCACATAATATAGTATTAATCACCAGTCTAAAAGTAGTCGGAACCAACTTCTAGCGTAGGCTACAAACTGGGGCTTCTGAAAAATATAGTTGTTGTGGTATTTGAGTAGACCTCTAGAGTTATAATCCCCGAGACCAGACCCTGTCCTTTAGGCCCAGTGAGAAATACAACAAAAGGTGGCCACCGCTATCGGCCAGACAATTAACCAAAGGACCAGCATTAAACCATTATCATAAGAATGCTGTTTGCGTATGGGGGGGAAAAGCCCTCGGAATTCATTGACATGCTGCATAGTGTTGGAAACCTTTTATGTCATCAATTACATGCAAGCTGCCTTTCCCATTTTACCTACTGACATCTTTTTGACATTTTGGAGCGCTAGTTTCTCTATTTGTGTTGCTATAATAACCACTTTACAACACACAAATAGGCCTACTTGTGGGCAGTTAGAACTATTCCCTTTTGATTTTAAAAGTGAACAGAAAAGGCTCTTGTGAGGCCTACTAGCAAGCCTACCAATTCTTGCGATGTGGCGGCACCTGTTGCTACACTAGACAGTCTATAAGCGCAGAACTTTTTACAGGTAGATGGATAGGCTACTGTGAAGAATAGGATGAACACAGCTCTGTAGTAGCCATCGCTACACACCAGGACTTGTTGTTCGAGCAATATATTACGAACGGAAGGATGCTCCCTGCTCAACACAGTTCCAGACGCCAGTGTTTGTTCACCAACATAATGATCAGGTCTGGTTTCAAAATGGATTCTGGCTCACCTACTAGACTGTATACCAAGTGATCGTTTGTGGTCATGTGTACAAGGGGACTCAAAGATATCCTAAACATCAGCACTACACCCACCCTGGCCTTTACTCACTGCTCCAGTCCATGTGGCACAATCCATACATTTTATATTAGGTAGGCCTTTAAAAGTGCCACCCTTGCAGGAATGAGGGGAATGGACTTTGCAAGTGTACAGAGGACTAATTCAAGTAAATGGAAATGTATGGGTGTCTGTCCCTCTTTCAGGCATAATTAATTGTGTACATCTCTTGCGCCCCCCCCCGCGGGAAACAAAGACATCAATTGCATCCTCCTCGCATCCTCTCTCCTTTCCTCCTTCTAAAAACCCATTGGAGAAGGTCAGAGGGGTGGGACCTCTGACTTCTTATCCAATGGGTATTGAGGAGACAAAGAGAGAGGACGCGAGGAGGATATAATTGATATTCTCCCACGGAATTACTATCCTGCTATGCTGAATCGTGCACCTGGGTGAAGTTATTCCATCAAGAAGGGACAGGACAAAACAGCAGGTAGAAAACATTTTATATATCCTTTTTTAATCCAAAACATAGTCAAACCTGAAAATACACATCTAAATGTGTTCAAAACACCATGGGGACAACAGGATAAAAGAGTCACCCAGGAGTAGAAAGCACATGATGGACGCCACCACAGACTGATAAGGTGAACCAGTGACTATTTCATAGTAAGATCTCGACAAGGACCAGGTTCTGCTTTATTTACAGTGAATACAAAAATAAGGCCTTACTTACAGAGAGACATCCATGTCCTGGGTGAGTAGCGGGGAGACTGCACTGAAACACTAGTCTACTCAAGTCTGCGTCATTCCCTATAGTGCACTACTTAGGCACTGTATTCCCGATACAGTGCCCTTGTTTTGCCCAGGGCACTTATATTAGGGCATTGGTCAAAAGTAGTGCACTACAGGGAACAGCGTGCCATTTCAGACCAACACGTAGGGAAGACCTCAATTGCATTCTCCTCGAGTCCTCTCTCCTGCCGTCATTCTCACAACCCATTGGAGGAGAAGGTCAGATGGGCGGGACTTTTGGCTTTCTTATCCAATGGGTTTTGAGAAGGAGACGAGGAGCGAAGAAGCGAGCCGTATGCAATTGAGATCTTCCCATAGTGTACTGCTACTCCCCATAAACTTGAGTCAGCCTCTGAGGCAGTTGAACTAGATGGCATATTTGCTGCTCCACACTCAGTGAAAATAGTGAGGGGAGGAGAAGCAAAGTTAACATTCAGGAATACTACCTAGTCAGTCACGTGCCGTTTGTGAACCTAAATGACTGGAGAGGGGCATTGCTGCCTCCTGACGGGACTAACCATTAGAGCAGTGCACACATTTTTCAGTGATCGAACAGTAACTGGTAATGGATGGGAGTTATAAACTGATATTCTGTAAGCCTAATACTATGTTGGGAAGAAGTTACATGTCGACATTGACCACTTGCAGAAAGCGAGCATATCTGACCGAGATGGTGAAAAAGAGACAATACCTTCACCTATCAGAACTTATAGAAATATGGAGGGCCTAAGGACTTGGAAGAGTGTGCACTCCTGCAGAGGCAGGGTCTGAAGACAAAACGGCAGGCATAGAAACCTTCCCCCCACGGTACCTCCCCCTGGACCAGGCAGACAGTGTTTGTGACTTCCCTTAGCCATGGTGACAGATACATTCTGTCTTGAGATTCAGATAGCCTACACCTTTCAAACTCAACCCCGGACCTCAAAGCCAGTTTCAATGCATTGTTTTTCCCCCATCAGTCCCTGATTTAGACCTGGGACACCAGCTGGGTGCAATTACTGATCAGGTAGAACAGAAAACCAGAAGGCTCCGGCCCTCGTAGGGTCAGAATTGAATACCCCTGGCCCACACTACACAGGTTTATAGAGGGGATTGACGTCACAAGGAATACAGGCCTAGTCTTCATATTTACTGTTGTTGACAAAACACCTTTACAAATGTATACAGTGCCTGGTGAAAGTCTACACACCCCTAGCAGTCTTCGCATTTTGCAGTCTTACAATTCCCTCTAAAAAAAAAAGGGAATACATTGGATTTTTCCCCCTGCCGATCTACAAAACCGTCAACATTTTCAAAGTGAAAGAAAAACGAAAGAGCATTTTCGAAATTCATTACAAATACAAAAAAAATAAAAATTGTCTTGATTGTGCGCGTCCTCCCACCCCAGAGTTCATACTTGGTGGCCAGCAAATATCTATAGAAATGGAAGTAGATTTAATGACCTGGGCATATGAGGAAAAAGTGCAAAAGAGAGGATCGGAAAAAGCAGTATACTACCTTCAGGCAAACACTGAACAGACTTCCCCACCTACACTATGCAACAGTAGGGGCACTGCCACTGTTCTGAAATACGCATCGAAGTAATCTAAAGTAACTTCCTACCGCAAGAACTCGCTAGACAGAAGTCTAATTCCTGTCTGGCAACCACCACATTTGTTCTAAAGGCCACCGTCGTTTTCAGATCAGGAAAGACAAAAAGGAGGAGACGAGGAGAAGATGCCACTTAAGACTATTGAGATGCAGCCCATGCCAGTGACATCCCTGTAGTGTGTCCATCCTTGACAGAATAGAAGAACACAGCGCAGTGGAACCAGCAATATTAAAAGAAGATGGCTGGTGCCATATGTACATTTCTGTAATGGACATATCATATAGAAACATTGGAAGAAGTGTGAAACGAGAGAACCACCGGCAGAGGACCCTTGAAAATACTAAGCATCGTATTAAGAGTGCACACTTCACCTGGCAGGTAAAACACTATAACTTCAGTTCTTTTAGTAAGGGGAGACTAATAATAAATAATTAAAATATATGTACACATTTTCAACAATAACTATGATTATAATAATACTTTTTAAAATTGACATACAAATATAATTTTGCTCAACGTTTGTAGCTCTACTCTGGTCAGTAAGAAAATGAAGAAATGATAAATTATTATACATTTTTAAAAATCCAACACCATCTTTTTTTCCATTTAGGGTGTAGGTCCTGACACTCTGTGTCGCAACATTTGAGACGAATAGTAAAACAATCCTCGATAACCTGAATTGTTCCTATTTTGCAAGCCATTTCATGAAAAAGTGTCGGTATGAAGTCTTCCCTTGTGTGACAGACACGTTGTTGTGTAGCCTCCAGGAGGAGAGCAAGTGCACTTTAAACTCTGGCATGCTGGAGAGAAGGGTGTGTGTGTGGTGAGGAAGGGAGGTCTGCTGGGGCTGTCAAGACAGGTCTGTCTGAGGAAGTTTTTGGACATGGGAATTCCTTCCTGGTCACCTGACCACACAGGAACAGGAAGCTACAACAACAAATGTCTAAATGCATGTAGAGTGGTGATGAAGATGCCAAACTAAAGCAGGTTCCCTTTTCAGAGGGCAGTTTGTGATGATGAGTGTCTTGATTCATGGAGACTACCTCTGCAAAACCGCCCATTGGCTGATCAATGTGTGGGCGGGGTGACATCACTGTTCAGAGGTGCAGGACCCTGTGTTACTGACATTGGGTCAAAGGTCACAGATTCTAGTCCACGCAGCTGCCCAGCATTCTGTCCATGTCTCCTGTTATTGTCAATGATGCAACTTGGACTGCAAGAGGAAAGAGAGAAACAGGGGGAGAGGAAGAGCAGAGGGAAGGCAAGAAAAGGAGAAAGAAAGATACAAGTTGACAGTCAAGCTCAACCCATATCCAAAAACGACATCAATCTGTATAATCCGTGACAGCAAAAATAAATATGAGGCAGGCTATTTGTATTTGAGCCAAGCTAACTTGAAGCTGTCAAGTGAGGTGAATTACCATGTGAGTAACCAGGTGAGTTAGGTGTGTTTACCTGTCGAGGTGACTCGGAGCCTGAGGCCAGAAGTCCAGTGCTGTTCCTCCTGAAGATGCCGTCCAGCCCTGCTGCTGCTTTGGTCACCTTACTGGGCTTCCCTCCTCCTCCGTACGCACTGGGGCTCCTCCTCTTTCTCTCATCCACCCCTCCTCCGTGGGCCAGGGGGCTGGGTGGAGGCAGGGGGCTTTGGTGATCCGTAGTGAGGGGGTAGGGTGTGGTGGTGGTTGGGTCAGGGTTGGAGTACCAGTCCTCGGCCCTGACCCCCACCTCACTGGCACTGTGTCCTAAGGTCTTTCTCCTACCACTAAGGGGGCAAGCCAGAGCTGAGCATGGGGGTGGGAGTCAGAGTGTGGTAGCTGCTGTTGTTCCCCCTGAGAGTGTCAAAACTAGATGGAAGGGTGGTCCTCCTCTTCTTGGCCGCGACACCAGTGGCCCCTGGGGGCCTGATGGGTTTGGTGGAAGTGCCGTTACGTGGTTTCCCTAAGGCGGAGACAGGGGCCAGGGAAGGGTCCCTGATACCAAACAACCCTGCTGCTGATGCATTCTGGGGGAAGGCTGTGGAGTAGGATCCAAGGGACAAGGCTCCGTTGGTGGAGGGAGGGAAGGAGGGGGAGGAAAGGGGGGGAGGAGGGGTGAGAGAGCTGGGGGAGGGAGGGCTCTCAGCAGCCAGGGGCACCTTTCTGTAACACAGCAGAGGACAGAGACAAGCAGAGGCAGCGCGTTAGGAAAACCAGAGCCATAATGAAATACTGACCCGTAGATTTACAGGGGTTCAGAGACATTACTGTCTAGAATGAGCTGACGTCCTATTCCAGAGCCTCAGCAGATACAGGTCATACTAACATCTGCCATTCCACACCTATTAATAGTGTCTATGAGTCTCTGTGTGTCTTCCCTAGAGAGCTGAACCCACTTTCTCCATAGGGCATCTCAGAAGTCTTAAGCTGGATGTAAATACATTGGAGTTTGTCCCAGAGCCCCAGAACACGGGCCGACAAATAATTTAGACTGGTACAACAACAGACGCACACTTTCCTCACCTCCACATCTGAGCGTTGACATGTTTCTCCACCATGCAGTGTAACGCCAGCCTCATCCTGTCCCACCGCCGGTCAAACACATAGTGACCACGTCCCATCAGCCTGCTGTTGAACGCACAGCACTGAAACATGGAGGGAGGGGTTAACACAGTCAGAGAAAAGAGATCAAATCAGCCTATATGTTTGGCCCTGTCCGGGGGTGTCCTCGGATGGGGCCACAGTGTCTCCTGACCCCTCCTGTCTCAGCCTCCAGTATTTATGCTGCAGTAGTTTATGTGTCGGGGGGCTAGGGTCAGTTTGTTATATCTGGAGTACTTCTCCTGTCCTATTCGCTGTCCTGTGTGAATCTAAGTGTGCGTTCTCTAATTTTCTGCTTCTCTCTTTCTTTCTCTCTCTCGGAGAACCTGAGCCCTAGGACCATGCCCCAGGACTACCTGACATGATGACTCCTTGCTGTCCCCAGTCCACCTGGCCATGCTGCTGCTCCAGTTTCAACTGTTCTGCCTTAATATTATTCGACCATGCTGGTCATTTATGAACATTTGAACATCTTGGCCATGTTCTGTTATAATCTCCACCCGGCACAGCCAGAAGAGGACTGGCCACCCCACATATGCTCTCTCTTTCTTTCTCTCTCTCGGAAGACCTGAGTCCTAGGACCGTGCCCCAGGACTACCTGACATGATGACTCCTTGCTGTCCCCAGTCCACCTGACTGTGCTGCTGCTCCAGTGTCAACTGTTCTGCCTTATTATTATTCGACCATGCTGGTCATTTATGAACATTTGAACATCTTGGCCATGTTCTGTTATAATCTCTACCCGGCACAGCCAGAAGAGGACTGGCCACCCCACATAGCCTGGTTCCTCTCTAGGTTTCTTCCTAGGTTTTGGCCTTTCTAGGGAGTTTTTCCTAGCCACCGTGCTTCTACACCTGCATTGCTTGCTGTTTGGGGTTTTAGGCTGGGTTTCTGTACAGCACTTTGAGATATCGGCTGATGTACGAAGGGCTATATAAATACATTTGATTTGATTTAGATTTGATTTGATGGGCTTCAAGCTAAGGGGTGTAACGGTTCACCAAACCCATGGTTCGGTACGTATTGAGGTTTTTAGGGGTCATGGTTCGGTTCGGATTTCGGGACAGTGGGAAGATTAAATGCCATTCACATGTTCCGCATTCACAATGTTCCGCATTCACACAATGTACAGCATTCACACAATGTACAGCATTCACACAATGTACAGCATTCACAATGTACAGCATTCACAACGTACAGCATTCACACAACGTACAGCATTCACACAACGTACAGCATTCACACAACGTACAGCATTCACACAACGTACAGCATTCACACAACGTACAGCATTCACAATGTACAGCATTCACACAATGTACAGCATTCACAACGTACAGCATTCACAGCATTCACACAGTACAGCATTCACACAACGTACAGCATTCACACAACGTACAGCATTCACACAACGTACAGCATTCACACAATGTACAGCATTCACACAACGTACAGCATTCACAAAACGTACAGCATTCACACAATGTACAGCATTCACAATGTACAGCATTCACACAATGTACAGCATTCACAATGTACAGCATTCACACAATGTACAGCATTCACACAATGTACAGCATTCACACAATGTACAGCATTCACACAATGTACAGCATTCACACAACGTACAGCATTCACAATGTACAGCATTCACACAACGTACAGCATTCACAATGTTCCTGGCATTGTCTGTCGTGACAGGATTGTTATGTCGGGCCTCTCAGGTTTCCACTCTGACGCTGCGTTTGTGACCATGTGGGTGGTGGGAATTCACCAGTTGGATGCGATCATGTGATTTGAACTCACTGAGAGACGCAGATTGGCTAATGGCTAAACTAAAAGTACAGCTATTATACAGTTCCAAATCCACATGAATAGATTATATATATATTTTTTTTAAAGCAATATTTCGTTGTCGTATTGAACTGCTGAAAATGCTGTTAGGGGTCATTTCCTTAGTAGGTGACGTCAAAGGTCAGTATGCGGGAGAAGTGGGAGCTCAGGAGTTTCCCACTAGTAATAACCAGTTGGAGGGTCGTTCAAGTGGCAAATTCCAACTTCCATCTTGGTAACGAACGCACCATGACACTGCATCCTTCAGTGCCAAATACGCACTTGTGGCGCTCATAAAGGGGGCGTTTCTGTAGCACGGTACATCCCCCACTCTGGGGAAATGCGATGTGATGACACTTAAGTGCAAATTCATTGAACACTTTGGTTTTTGTATGCTTATATAGAGCGGGTGCTACCTGTTTGCTGAAATGGGTGCAAGAGGGAAGTTTGTTGTGTGGCTCGAGCACTATCACGAGGTGCTGAAACCCTCTGTTCTCAACCACCGAGAATAGGCACATATCCGCGGCTATAAACCGAAGACTGTAAAAAATATAAACATAGCCTACCTATCTCTTGGTCAGGTCAGAATCTGCTGCCAAGGGCTGCTTGCATGCGGTATACTGAGGTGATGTCAACATATTTGAGGTGTTGCCAGCTGCATAAGCTATTCTCGTTGAGCGTGGCGACATACTGTTAACGTTTTACCCACAACTCTATGTCCATCGCTGTTGTAATCTACTAGGAAGCTAAAATGTTCCCAAACGGGAGATTTAAACGATGGAGGATCCTCCAATTCTGGTTTATCGACCATAGAACTAGTTCCCCGGCTGCGCCTCAGAAAAGAGCATTTTCAAATGCCCCAATTAAATTTTTTATTTTGATTAACAAGCGCATAGCTTGTTTTAACGGAATAGCCTGAAATGTTGTTTTTCCCGTTAAGATTTACTCAAGAGGTGTAGGCCTGTAAACACAGCGTACGTATCATATCTTCTAGCGCCAACAGAGATGGTCGCTTCGTTTCGCGTTCTTAGGAATCTGTGCAGTATTTCGTTTTTTTATGTATTATTTCTTACACTGTTACCCCAGGAAATCTTAAGTCTTATTACATACAGCCAGGAAGAACGATTGGATTTAAGAGCAACGTCAACTTACCAACATTACGACCAGGAATACGACTTTCCCGAAGCGGATCCTCTGTTTGGACCACCACCCAGGACAATGGATCGGATCCCGGCCAGTGACCCAAAACAACGGCGCCGCAGGAGGGGCAGGAGAAGCGGTCTTCTGGTCAGGCTCCGTAGACGGGCACATCGCGCACCGCTCCGGAGTTTACTACTCGCCAATGTCCAGTCTCTTGACAACAAGGTAGACAAAATTCGAGCAAGGGTTGCCTTCCAGAGAGACATCAGAGATTGTAGCGTTCTCTGTTTCACGGAAACATAGCTCACTCAAGACACGCTATCGGAGTCGGTACAGCCACCTGGTTTCTTCACGCATCGCGCCGACAGAAACAAACATCTCTCTGGTAAGAAGAGGGGCAGGGGGGTATGCCTTATGATTAACAAGTCGTGGTGTAATCATAACAACATACAGGAACTCAAGTCCTTCTGTTCACCTGACTTAGAATTCCTTACAATCAAATGTCAACCGCATTATCTACCAAGAGAATTGTCTTCGATTATAATCACAGCCACATCAAGCAGACACATCGATGGCCCTGAATGAACTTCATTGGACTCTATGTAAACTGGAAACCACATATCCTGAGGCTGCATTCATTGTGCTGGGGATTTTAACAAGGCTAATCTGAAAACAGGATTTTATCAACATATCGAATGCGCTACCCGGGCAGAAAGAGTAACAATGGTCCAGGATTCTAACTTCCGTGATGCATACAAAGCCCCGCCCCGCCCTCCTTTTGGAAAATCTGACCATGACTCCATTTTATGCTCACAGCCTATAGACAGAAACTAAAACAGGAAATGCCCGTGCTCAGGTCTGTTCAACGCTGGTCCGATCAATCTGATTCCACGCTTCAAGATTGCTTCGATCACGTGGATTGGGATATGTTCCGCATAGCGTCGGACAATAACATTGATGAATACCCTGATTCGGTGAGCGAGTTTATAAGCAAGTGCATCGGTGATGTTGTACCCACAGCAACTATTAAAACCTTCCCCAACCCATCTGGACAAGAGGAATACCTATGTAAGAATGCTGTGCATCGACTACAGCTCAGCATTTAACACCATAGTACCCTCCAAACTCGTCATTAAGCTCGAGACCCTGGGTCTCGACCCCGCCCTGTGCAACTGGGTCCTGGACTTCCTGACGGGCCGCCCCAAGGTGGTGAGGGTAGGAAACAACATCTTCACCCCGCTGATCCTCAACACTGGGACCCCACAAGGGTGCATTCTCAGCCCTCCCCTGTACTCCCTGTTCACCCATGATTGCATGGCCATGCACTCCTCCAACTCAATCATCAAGTTTGCGGACAACACTACAGTGGTAGGTTTTCATTACCAACAACGACCAGACGGCCAACAGAGAGGAGGTGAGGGCCCTCGGAGTGTGGTGTCAGGAAAAATAACCTCACACTCAACATCAACAAAACAAAGGAGATTATCGTGGAATTCAGGAAACAGCAGAGGGAGCATCCCCCTATCCACATCGACGGGACAATAGTGGAGAAGATGGAAAGTTTTAAGTTCCTCGGCGTACACATCACGGACAAACTGAAATGGTCCCCCCACACAGACAGCATGGTGAAAAAGGCGCAACAGCGCATCTTCAACCTCAGGAGGCTGAAGAAATTCGGCTCGTCACCAAAAACACTCAAACTTTTACAGATTGCACAATCAAGAGCATCCCATCGGGCTGTATCACCGCCTGGTACGGCAACTGCTCCACCCACAACGGTAAGGCTCTCCAGAGGGTAGTGAGGTCTGCACAACGCATCACTGGGGGCAAACTACCTGCCCTCCAAGACACCTAAACCACCCGATGTCACAGGAAGGCCAAAAAGATCATCAAGGACAACAACCACCCAAGCCACTGCCTGTTCACCCCGCTACCATCCAGAAGGCGAGGTCAGTACAGGTGCATCAAAGCTGGGACCGAGAGACTGAAAAACAGCTTCTATCTCAAGGCCATCAGACTGTTAAACAGCCATCATTAACATTGAGTGGCTGCTGCCAACACACTGACTCAACTCCAGCCACTTTAATAATAAAACATTGGATGTAATAAATGTATCACTAGTCACTTTAAAACTATGCCACTTTATATAATGTTTACATATCCTACATTACTCATCTCATATGTATATACTGTACTCTATACCATCTACTGCATCTTGCCTATGCCGTTCGGCCATCGCTCATCCATATATATTTTTATGTACATATTCTTATTCATTCCTTTACACTTGTGTGTGTATAAGATAGTTGTTGGGGAATTGTTCGATTACTTGTTAGATATTACTGCAAGGTCGGAACTAGAAGCACAAGCATTTCGCTACACTCGCATTAACATCTGCTAACCATGTGTATGTGACCAATAACATTTGATTTGATAGCCTATAGGTTTAGTGTTTACATTTTGTAATATTTGTATGTATTCATTCGTGTTCACAGTGCGGACCGAACTGACGTCTCCGTACCGAACGGTTCAGTACAAACATGCGTATCGTTACACCCCTACTTTTTTACATTTTTAAATGTAACCTTTATTTAACCAGGTAGGCTAGTTGAGAACAAGTTCTCATTTACAACTGCGACCTGGCCAAGATAAAGCATAGCAGTGTGAACAGACAACAACACAGAGTTACACATGGAGTAAACAATAAACAAGTCAATAACACAGTAGAAAAAAAAGAAAAAAAGAGAGTCTATATACATTGTGTGCAAAAGGCATGAGGAGGTAGGCGAATAATTACAATTTAGCAGATTAACACTGGAGTGATAAATGATCAGATGGTCATGTGCAGGTAGAGATACTGGTGTGCAAAAGAGCAGAAAAGTAAATAAATATAAACAGTATGGGGATGAGGTAGGTAAATTGGGTGGGCTATTTACCGATGGACTATGTACAGCTGCAGTGATCAGTTAGCAGTACAGCAGTACAGCGCCCTTAACCACTGCGCCACCCGGGAGGCCCTTCTTTGGATGTTTTTGTTCTAAAAACATTATTTTGTCAACAGTAATGTCCGTTAACGTGCTTTCTGCAATGAAAGTACAGTCTCTTCCTAGTCCCTGTTTCGCTACCTGGTCTCACTCCATTTCCCCACTTTCCCCACCAAGTCAATGGACAGGTGCATTCTGATAAGCGCAGGCATACAGCCACTCATCAACATTTCAAAATGTAATTTTTGGGGAAAACAACGTTTTTAAAAACGTATTTTGCTGTTGTTAAAAAAATAGGACATTCGCAGCTTTATGTGAGCATATTTGTTCCTCAGCTCTCAATATTGAGGAAATAACAGCACTTTGCAGACAGAGTATGTGATTGAGATGATGCGCTGACGGATCGTGCCGTTTGCAGTCAATACATCAAGTCGTCTATAGATGCCTGCCAATGGAAAGTTTTTTTTGAGGCATTACATTTACTGTTAGGTCAATGACATGGCCATCTAGCAACAATGTCATATATTTAGGGTTAGCAATATGTGTTTTGAGTTCTTACTTCCTCAGGTGGTGAATTATGTGTCATATTAACGAGGGCACTATGCACCAAAAAAAAAAAGATGCAGGCAAAAGAATCTATAAAAAGCCACAAAGAAATCTGATCATTCTGGATCCTATTTTGACCGGTTGCACATCAAAATACCCCTCATGCATTCACTGAACATGTTAGATGAAACATTGTAGCTAACTTTCATGTCGGTCTTGGCACTGGCAAAGTCGAGATCCCTGCCACTAATGGAAAGTGACTGTGTACTTATCGAGCAAAATGGGTCAATTTATTGCACACACACTGTAGAGATTTGATTGTGTAAGCAATATTGTGGAAACCTCAGCCGGCATGCCTGATGATAATACTTTAGGGCTATGCCTTAGTAATGACTGAGGAGCTATTGCCATGTCACCGTACTGAGTGGCACAGTGGTCTAAGGCACTGCATCCCAGTGCAAGAGGCGTCACTACAGTCCCTGGTTCCATCCAGGCTGTATCACAACCGGCCATGATTGGGAGTCACATAGGGCGGCGCAAAATTGGTCCAGCGTCGTCTGGGTTTGGCCAGGGTTGGCCGTCACTTGCCTAATTAAATAAAGGTGAAATAAAATTTAAAAAATTAAATAAACTGCAGCGCCAGCTGTGCCATCAGAGACTCTGGGTTCGCGCCCAGGCTCTGTCGTAACCGGCCGCGACCAGGAGGTCCGTGGGGAGACGCACAATTGGCCTAGCATCATCCGGGTTAGGGAGGGCTTGGCCGGTAGGGATGTCCTTGTCTCAGCGCGCACCAGCGACTCCCGTGGCGGGCCGGGCGCAGTGCGCGCTAACCAAGGTTGCCAGGTGCACGGTGTTTCCTCCGACACATTGGTGCAGCTGGCTTCCGGCTTGGTTGGGTTGTGTATCAAGAGGACGCATGACTTTCAACCTTCGTCTCTCCCGAGCCCGTGCGGGAGTTGTTGCAATAAGACAAGATAGTAGCTTCTAAAACAATTGGATACCACGAAATTGGGGAGATTTTTTATAAAAAATAAAAACATCCAAAGCAACGTTGTATAGCATATTCACCGAAAATTACAGATGTAACCAAAATGCGCCGGTAAGAGGGCAATGTCCGTGTCGGTAGTTTTCTGTTTATCTTCCTAGCTCTAGGGAAGGGGCGTAGGGTTGATTTCAGTCGGGGTGTTAGACAGATAAGAGAATGTTTTATAAAGGATTTACAAGTCCTTTATTAGGTTTACAGATATTTTAGAAGCAGCTGAAATGTAGAAATTACTTACACACCCTTTGTACAAATTATACATATTTTTGCACATAGCTACCTTAAATGTTAAATGTTGTGTAGACAACGCATTTAACCTACATTTCTCCTGTAAGTGACCCTGGAAAAGAGCGTCTGTTAAAAGACTAAAGGTACATACCCCCAGCGGTCGAGGGTGGTGAGGGGAGTAGTGGCAGGATGGTCGGTCTCCGTCTATGTCTCTGTCAGGGTCCTCCGGTGTTCCTGGGTTGCCCTCATAACTGGACAAACGACCGTCCCTGTCCTCTCCTGCCCTCTGCCAGACAGGGGCTGGGGGGTCCTGGGTCGAGGCTGGAGGAACGGGGGTGGAGGATAGGACAGCAGCGCCCCCACCACCTGGTACCCTGCACACAGAGGGGGAGAGAGAGAGAGAGAAAAAGAGAGAAAAAGAGAGAAAGAAAGAGGAGAAATAGTGAAAGGTAGAACATTTTTAGAACTTGACACTAACATGACCTACAAAACGAACAAGCGCCAAAATCCCCTTGTTTCACTTGGATTCATTTGGATTCTGGATTCTGCTATCAACAGTAGTTTACATCTCCCCCTAGTGGTGTGAGTTTGAACTGAGTGATTAAAAAAAATAATCAAATCAAAGTTCATTGGTTGCGTACACAGATTTGCAGGCGTTATAGCAGGTGCAGCAAAATGCTTATGTTACTAGCTCCAACAGTGCAGTACAATGTCTTGCAAATATGCATCTTTGGTCTAACTTCAGTCTAATGTTCCTGAGAAGCAAACACAGCATCTTTATTGAACAAATATCCATAACAAGTATACGATTCCATTGAATGAGTCGAAGCTATACATTGACTTTGGCCTCAGTGCTGCCCCCTACCTGGGTATGTGTGCATTAGCCAGCCGTAGTTTGAGAGTGGAGACGGTTCTGCCATTGTGGCAGTGGGGGGGCAGGGTGGAGGGGGTAGTGTCATTGGCAGGGCTGCTCTGACTGCCCCCCTGTGACTCCCTCCTCTGCCCTCCCTCCTTCTCTTTCTCCTTCGCTCTGCCCTTGTGTTCTGCCAGGAGGATATCAAACTCTTTCTGCCTGCCTGGGACGGCCCGCCGGTGGATCAGGGAGTGAGTCTGGAACACACACACACACAATAGAATAACAAAGAGAAGTGGGCATAAGAGGGCAATGAAAACACATTTAAATGAGACTTCAAATGTAGCTTTCCCTGGTATCAAGGAAAATAAAGCACACAAGGCAAAATAAAGTAATGCGAACTGATGGTCAGAATAAGCTGTGTAGCCAATGGGAAGTGAGGTTAGAGGTCAGTGTGTCTCACCTTGCAGGTGAGTGATCGCGTGCAGGACCGTTTGCTCTCCGGGTCCTGGACTCCACAGTGCTTGTTCGGGTCAAACACCCTCCCTGTAAACACCAGACAGAGAGAAGAAAAACCAAACCAGGTCATCACGGCTGATTTCAGAATTTTGTCTTCCGGAGTACTACGAAGACATCTTTTGCCAATATATCGTGAATGACAGGAGAGAAGTGTCTTACAAAGTCGTGTTATAGGACCTACAGTAGACTGTTGTTCGACTGAAACCCAAATTCTCCTGAGAAGTTTCCCCCTGAGTCAAACACTTCAATTGTCCCTGTAATCTTCCACATGTCATCTCTATAATCTAGCTGGGTCTGAGTTATGGGAGTGGTTGGGAGTGTGTGTGTGTGTTTGGGAGATGAGAGTGTATGTGAGTGTGTGTGAGTGTGTGTATGCGGGAGATGAAAAGTGTCCGTGTGTGTGTGTGTGTTACCGCTTGTGTGGGAGATGAGAAGTGTGTGTCTCTCTCTCAGGAGTATGTGTTTAGGAGATGAGAGTAGATGAGGCCAGTTGGGAGTCCCAAGCGGTGGGAAGGTTTTTAAGGAGCAGACGCCTTGGCAGCAGTAGCTCATGAATTACACTTACTTCTAAATCATAGAGTCGGAGGGACGCACAGAACAGAGACAACAACATACGGAGAGAGAGAGAGAGAGAGAGAGAGAGACTGGGACAAGAGACAGGAGAGAGGAGTAAAGGAAGAGAGGAAAGAAAGGAGAAAGGCAAGAGAGGCGAGAGGAAGAGAGAGAGAGAGGGGGAAGAGAGAGAGAGAGGCGGAAGAACAAAGACATAGGAGAGCTGGAGAGAGAGGTACGAGGGAAGTCTCCTCCACAGTAGAATTAGCAAGGCCCCAGTGCATAGGATTAGTGTTGAGCAACAGCCTCCAGTCTCTCTTCTTTCAAAACAGCCCCCACCCATGCCAAGTTCCTAACCCATCAGATGAATCTGTTCATGCCCCATCACTCTCATGACTGGGCAGCTTTCAAAGGTTAGGGGAGATAAGGAATATGGAGGGCTTTTACACTTGGAAATATATTTAGACCATGACCTTTTATGGTGCTTAGATAGATATGCACAATCCTGGTGGAAGAGTTTAAGCTGATACACATTGCATAGCAGAAAAAGATACATTAATACATTGTATGTTCTCTCCATCGGTCGTTGTGTCTATTCACCTTGGAGGAGGATGAAGTTGGCTGACCTCTGGTCAGTTTTGATCCCTGATTATAATACTGTAGATATAATGTATGCCATTTAGCAGCCGCTTTTATCCAAAAAGCGACTAACATCATGCATTAATACAATTTCTGTGTGGGTGGCCCCAGCGGGAATCAAACCCATGATCATTGGCGTGCACCATTCCACCAACTGAGCCACACAGGACCATGATAATGATTAAAAAGGTAGGATTGGGAGTAGGGTAAACTGATCCTAGATCTGTGGTTAGACTGTGTTCTCACCTGACAGTCTCCTGTGAGGCCTGGGGGTCTTGGTTCCATTCTGCTGTTTCCTGTCCAGGGGGCAAGGGGTTGCAGGGGTCCGAGGGGAGGGGGAGTGGGAGGCGGAGGGTCTGCGGTGGTCCAGGGGGGAGAGGCTAGAGGGCCGTTTATCCACGGGAGAGCGGGCCGGGCTGGGCCGGCGGTCCACCGAGGGGGATGTGGAGGAGCAAGGGGCGGTGGGGCCACGACCATTCACCAGCATTTCCTGAGACCCCCTGAGGGGAGCTGGGGGGGTCAGGGAGGGTTTGAGGGAGGAGGGAGAGGAGCAGGAGGGGGAGGAAGAAAAGCAGTGGCCTCTGACATGTGTTCCACTCTCTGCCCGGCCCAGACATGGCATCTTCTCCAGACTCACTACTGGCAACGACACACTGGAGAGAGAAAGAGGGATGGAGCGACAGATAAAGCAAGAGAGAGGGATGAGAGAGGGAGGGGGGATGCTAATTGATTGAGTGGAAAGTTCAGGATTTTTTAAAATAAAAATAAATGTATAATAATTAATAATAATAATAACCATGACAGGGTTCAATGCAGGAAATTCAATGCAGGAAATTCAATGCAGGAAAATTCTGGATGTTCACAAGATTTGGCCAGTGTGTGTACTCACCATGTCTTGCTGCGGACACCCTTGGGAGGGTAGACAGCGAGCGGGGCCTTGTTGAAGCGGGAGTGGGGGTAGTCTCTGGGGACCCTGAAGGGCAGAGGGGGAGTAGGACCCGGGGTGGGGGACACTGCCACATTGGGCTTCACAGAGGCCACTGGACCCCTGGAGGGACATGGGGAGCCGTGCCGACGCTCTGAGAGACACACACACACACACACACACACACACACACAGAGAGTCAGGAGAAATACAGACTGAACATACACAGCGAGAACACATCTTGTAAACACCCAGCACCATGAGAACGTCTTAACGCTGTAGATCACGGACTAGTCAGTTATTCACACAATGGATCTGTGATGTTTGCAAGTGATCCATGGTTCCATTTGACCTGGCTGTACAGGTTGACCTTTATTAGTCGTCGCATCGGTGCGAGTCGCACATTCTACACTGTCACTCACTCAAACCTTCCTCTTTTGTTGGGCAGCTAAAAGCACAATTTGGTCAAACAGTAAAGTACATTATACATTAAAGTAAATTATACAGTAAAGTACATTATACTCATGATTCCTATAATGTAAATGTCTGTTTCACTGGGACCTATGACGTGATGAGCAAGCCACTTTCCTCTCCAGGAGAAAATGTGTTTTCCGATTGTAAAACATTTCAAAATCCAATTGCAGGAACAACACAGCTTTAGAAGCAATTACTGTTGTTCATGTTGAAGAGAGTCTCAGCTTTTTATAGATATCATTTTGTTGGGTTACAGCCTGAATTTAGCATGGATTAAATGTAACAAAAATTGACACTGGCCTACACACCATAATGTCAAAGTGGAATAATATTTAGCAAAATGTTTACAAATTCATTCAAAGTGAAAAGCTGAAATGTCTTGAGTCAATAATTATTTAACCCTTTGTTATGGCAAAACTAAATACGTTCAGGAGTGAACATAAAAACAAGTGTCATGAACTCACTGTGTGCAATAACAGTGTTTAACATTATGTTTGAAAGACTACCTCATCTCTGTACCACACACATACAATTATCTGCAAGGTCCCTCAGTCGAGTAGTGAATTTCAAACACAGATTCAACCACAAAGACCAGGGAGGTTTTCCAATGCCTGACAAAAAAAATGGGCACCTATTGGTAGATGGGCAAAATTTTAAAAAAGCAGACATTAAATATCCCTTTGTTGATGGTGAAGTTATTAAATGACACTTTGGATGGTGTATCAATACACCCAGTCACTTCAAAGTTACAGGTGTCTTTCCTAACTCAGTTGCCAGAGAGGAAGGAAACCACTCAGGGATTTCACCATGAGGCCAAATGGCGACTTTAAAACAGTTAGAGTCGAATAGCCTTGATAGGACAAAACTGAGGATGTATCAACAACATTGTAGTTCCTCCACAATACTAACCTAAATGACAGAGTGAAAATAAGGAAACCTGTACACAATACAAATATTCCAAAAATATGCATCCTGTTGCCAACAAGGCACTAAAGTAATACTGCAAAACATATGGCAAAGCGATTCACTTTTTGTGAATCGATTCACTTTTTGTCCTGAATACAAAGTTATGTTTGAGGAAAATCACATTACTCACCATTTTTTCAAGCATAGTGGTGGCTGCATATGTTATGGTTATGCTTGTAATCATTAAGGAGCGAGATGTTTTTCATGATAAAAAAATAAAATAAACGGAATGGAGCTAAAGCACAGGCAAAATCCTAAAGGAAAACCTGGTTCAGTCTGCTTTCCACCAGACATTGGGAGACAAATGAACCTTTCAGCGGGACAATAACCTAAATCACAAGGCCAAATCTACACTGGAGTTGCTTACCAAGAAACAGTGAAAGGTCCTGAGTGGCCGAGTTACAGTTTTGACTTAAATATGCTTGAAAATCTATGGCAAGACCTGAAAATGTTTGTCAACTTGACAGCGCTTGAAGAATCTTTTAAAGAAAAATGGGTAAATGTTGCACAATCCATGTGTGTAAAGCTCTTAGAGACTTACCCATAAAGACTCACATCTGTAATCGCTGACAAAGGTGATTCTAACATGTATTGAGTCAGGGGGTTGAATACTTATCTAATCAAGATAGCATCATATTTTTTTTTTTAACAAATGTTCACATTTTTCTTCCACGTTGACAGGCTATTTGTTGTAGACTATTTGTTGTAGACAATTAAATCCATTTTAATTCCACTTTGTAACAACAAAATGTGGAAAAAGTCAAGGGGTGTGAATACTTTCTGAAGGCACTGTATCCCTCTCATTATTACCTTAGGCCTAACATATTTGTAGGTTTTTTTTTTTTTATAAAAAAACGTAAAACTTTGAGATAGCCTAGAACTCTGTTAGATATATGAATTGCTTGAACATGAAATAGCGCGGTGGGAGAAATCATCCACTATTGGAGAGAGAGAGAGAAAAAAAAAATCACATTTTCTGACTGGACATTTAGCGCCGCTTTGGTGAAACTAGGCCATGTCTTCATTTGTTCTCTTGCATTCTGTAAATATAAGGTATTCATTGAAATAGGCTACAGCAAATAGGAATATAGACAGTTTCCTCGGAATGTCACCTACGCACTGCCCTGCACCACCGGACTCCGCTTCTCTCTTTAAAACGGCCAGTCAAGTTGAAATAGGTTAGGCATCGTCTGTCACATTATGTCGTCGTCACCATCGACAATGGCTGTCGATCATCCTCGATAGACGATACTATCATAATATCGCCCAACCCTAGTTACAAGTGCATCCTTAAAAGCTGCCTGAGTTTAAACTCCTTCTCTTTCACAAAAAGTGAATAGCTCAATTGATAGCAAGAGAGTTACACATTGTAGGCCTACTCGATTACCTCCCTAGCAAAGTACATTTTTTGACTTTGAGGCTATAGAAATTCGTAGCTCAGCCTCTGAATATCAGAGGCAAACAGAATATATTCCCATACGCAAGAGTCTCGTCTTTCTCGTGCATTTTGTGGCTCGTTTCTAGCATCAGAGGAAAGCGCTGTTAAAGATCAGTTTTGACTTCTTCAAAATCTTAAACTAAACAAAGGGGTAGGCTTTTTGCAATTTTCTTTAACAAAGTAGGCTATGGTATACCCTCACATAGACCTGCCCCCTTAATGGATTTAACTTAACATACAAAGTCCTTCACGGACACTGAGGTATTTAAGGAGTGGTGACACAATTGAAGGAATTGTCCGACTAATCTAAACATAACGTATAATTGTCGGCCAAACAGGTAGGCCTACCTCTTATTTCTTAAATAGGAAGAAATAGGCTCCAACACAAAGCCTTCGTTGTTAGTTAATTAGTGAAATGTTTTTTAATTTTTTTTTTTTTTTTTTACAATTACTCAAATTAGCGTAATTTCAGCACCATGTGCTTTCCACCTCCCGATTGATTGCAAAGCGGCTGCAGCTTCTCATTACAGCAGCACAAAGCTGTCATGGAAGTTACTCGACACGGGTTTATTGTGAGGTCAATTACGCTGATAAAAAGCCTCATCATGGGCAATGAAACATGTTGTTTCGCGGCGTTTGGAAAATATCAAGTGTGACAAATAGGAACAAAGCCACCCCCCAGTAATTTTCTAACTGTCCCCTAATGCATATAACGATGTAGACAAATTCATCTCCATAAAATGAAAAATAACATCTGGAGCCCTATTTTGCCAGTAAAATATAACAATATCCTAATTGTCAACCCAAAATCCATGACAATCACTAGATTAGGTTGCACATCAAAATATCTTGAATCATGCATTCCTGCTTGGACATGTTGAATGAAACAGCTTTTCTTGAATAGTAGTAACCTATTACATGTATTAATAAAGCACTGGGAATTACTTGATACAATTACTATAAAAATATACAGCACCAGTCAAAGGTTTAGACACCTACTCATTCAAGGGTTTTTCTTTGTTTGAAATAACACATATGGAATCATGTACAAACCAACAACAAAAGTGTTAAACAATATATTTTATTGAAAGTAGTCAACGTTTGCCGTGACAGCTTTGCACACTCTTGGCACTCTCAAAACCAGCTTCACCTATGCTGAGCACTTGTTGGCTGCTTTTCCTTCACTCTGCGGTCCAACTCATCCAAAGCCATCTAAACTGGGTTGAGGTCGGGGGATTGTGGAGGCCAGGTCATCTGATGCAGCACTCAATCTCTCTCGTTCTTGGTCGAATAGCGCTTACACAGCCTGGAGGTGTGTTGGGTCATTGTCCTGTTGAAAAACAAATGATAGTCCCACTAAGCGTACACCAGATGGGATGGCGTATCGCTGCAGAATACTGTGGAAGCCATGCTGGTTAAGTGTGCCTTAAATTCTAAATAAATCACAGACAGTGTCACCAGCAAAGCACCACCACACCTCCTCCTCTATGCTTCACGGTAGGAACCACACATGCAGAGATCATCCGTTCACCAACTCTGCATCTCAAAGACATGGCAATTGGAACCCAAAATCTCAAATTTGGACTCATCAGACCAAAAGGACAGATTTCCACCAGACCAATGTCCATTGCTCAAATTTCTTGGCCCAAGCAAGCCTCTTCTTCTTATTGGTGTCCTTTAGTAGTGGTTTCTTTGCAGCAATTCGACCATGAAGGCCTGATTCACGTAGTCTCCTCTGAACAGTTGATGTTGAGATGTGTCTGTTACTTCAACTCTGAAGCATTTATTTGGGGTGCAATTTCTGAGGCTGGTAAATCTAATGAACTTATCCTCTGCCACAGAGGTAACTCTGGGGCTTCCTTTCCTGTGGAGGTCCTCATGAGACCCAGTTTCATCATAGCACTTGATGGAACTTTCAAAGTTCTTGACATTTTTAGTATTGACTGACCTTCATGTCTTAAAATAATGGACTTCTCTTTGCTTATTTGAGCTGCTGTTGCCATTATATGGACTTGATATTTTGCCAAATAGGGTTAGCTTCTGTATACCACCACTACCTCGTAATAACACAGCTGATTGGCTCAAAAGCGTTAATGAAATAAATACCACAAATTAACTTTTAACATGGCACACCTGTTAATTGAAATGCATTCCAGGTGACTACCTCATGAAGCTGGTTGAGAGAATGCCAAGAGTGTGCAAAGCTGTCATCAAGGCAAATGTTGGATACTTGGAAGAATCTCAAATATAAAATATATTTAGATTTGTTTAACAGCTTTTTTCCATATGTGTTATTATATTGTTTTGATGTGTTCACTATTATTCTACAGTGTAGAAAATAGTCCAAAGAAAGAAAAACCCTGGAATGAGTAGGTGTGTCCAAACTTTAGACCGGTACTGTAGTCATGGCCAAAAGTTTTGAGAATGACAAATATTAATTTCCACAAAGTTTGCTGCTTCAGTGTCTTTAGATATTTTTGTCAGATGTTACTATGGAATACTGAAGTATAATTACAAGCATTTCATACGTGTCAAAGGCTTTTATTGACAATTACATGAAGTTGATGCAAAGAGTCAATATTTGCAATGTTAACCCTTTTTTTTCAAGACCTCTGCAGTCTGCCCTGGCATGCTGTCAATTAACTTCTAGGCCACACCCTGACTGATGGCAGCCCATTCTTGCATAATCAATGCTTGGAGTTTGTCAGAATTTGTGGGGTTTTGTTTGTCCACCTGCCTCTTGAGGATTGACCACAAGTTCTCAATGGGATTAAGGTCTGGGGAGTTTCCTGGCCATGGACCCAAAATATTGATGTTTTGTTCCCCGAGCCACTTAGTTATCAATTTTGCCTTATGGCAAGGTGCTCCATCATGCTGGAAAAGGCATTGTTCGTCACCAAACTGTTCCTGGATGGTTGGGAGAAGTTCTCGGAGGATGTGTTGGTACCATTCTTTATTCATGGCTGTGTTCTTAGGCAAAATTGTGAGTGAGCCCACTCCGTTGGCTGAGAAGCAACCCCACACATGAATGGTCTCAGGATGCTTTACTGTTGGCATGACACAGGACTGATGGTAGTGCTCACCTTGTATTCTCCAGACAAGCTTTTTACCAGATGCCACAAACAATCGGAAAGGGGATTCCTCAGAGAAAACGACAATCCTCAGCAGTCCAATCCCTGTACCTTCTGCAGAATATCAGTCTGTCCCTGATGTTTTTCCTGGAGAGAAGTGGCTTCTTTGCTGCCCTTCTTGACACCAGGCCATCCTCCAAAAGTCTTCGCCTCACTGTGCGTGCAGATGCACTCACACCTGCCTGCTGCCATTCCTGAGCAAGCTCTGTACTGGTGGTGCCCCGATCCCGCAGCTGAATCAACTTTAGGAGACGGTCCTGGCGCTTGCTGGACTTTCTTGGCCGCCCTGAAGCCTTCTTCACAACAATTGAACTGTTCTCCTTGAAGTTCTTGATGATCCGATAAATGGTTGATTTCAGTGCATTCATACTGGCAGCAATATTTGCATTAATTTCATGGCAAAGAGGGACTTTCAAATTAATTGCAATTCATCTGATCACTCATCATAACATTCTGGAGTACAGTGGGGAAAGAAAGTATTTAGTCAGCCACCAATTGTGCAAGTTCTCCCACTTAAAAAGATGAGAGGCCTGTAATTTTCATCATAGGTACACTTCCACTATGACAGACAAAATGAGAAGAAAAAAATCCAGAAAATCACATTACTTATTTTCCACCCTAATTTGCAAATAAATTAATTAAAAATCCTACGTCATTTTTTTCCCTCATTTTGTCTGTCATAGTTGAAGTGTACCTATGATGAAAATTACAGGCCTCTCTCATCTTTTTAAGTGGGTGAACTTGCACAATTGGTGGCTGACTAAATACTTTTTTGCCCCACTGTATATGCAAATTGCCATCATACAAACTGAGGCAGCAGACTTTGTGAAAATTAATATTTGTGTTATTCTCAGAACTTTTGGCCACAACTGTATATTGCGTGACAACGTTTTTTTATGGGTGCGACAGAATCATGAGCTGGTGCCACCAAGTGAAAAGGTTTGTCTGAAACGCTGGGATCTATATTGCAGTAGAGTACATTGGAGAGAGACAGAGAGAGGAGAGGAGAGGAGAGGAGAGGAGAGGAGAGGAGAGGAGAGGAGAGGAGAGGAGAGGAGAGGAGAGGAGAGGGAGAGGAGAGGAGAGGGAGAGAGGAGAGGAGAGGAGAGGAGGAGAGGAGAGGAGAGGAGAGGAGAGGAGAGGAGACTTACGGTTCTGGCTATGCATGTCTTTGGGAGGGGAGGGTGAGGAGGAGGAGGAGAAGGAGGAGGGTGGGGAGGTCCTTTACTCTCTCTGCCTCACTGGGACTCTACTCCCCAGACACCTAATCAGGACAGAGGGACATGTCAAAAACACAACACAGCCACACGGGCGCTCCCACCCACCCACACACACACACACACACACACACACCCACCCACCACAAACGTGCTCTCACACACCCACACACATACATACATACATACATACATACATACATACATACATACATACATACATACATACATACATACATACATACATACATACATACATACATACATACATACATACATACCACATGTGCTCTCGCGCGCACACACCTCATTAAATGCGTGTTGTAGATCTACTACTCATGCAGACTTTGCACTAAAATGTGTGTGGAAAGCTTGTGAACTGTGCAGTGGGGATACAATAATGCATTATATCACTGTCGGCAAATAAAAATCTTCGTGATTATTCATTTTGGAATCAACATCTTTGTTCTGCCCTGGCAATTTCCTAAATAGACTTGGCCCCGGCAACACAGCCATCCTGCCAACTGTCCTCAGCCAACTACTGTCTGACAGGCTGCATCACCCTCACCACAGAATCTGTCTCATTGGTCACAGTTTAGTGACTGACAGTGTGAGGAGCCAATAAGATGACAGTCTGTGGGAATGACAAGGAGATTGCCTTACCCAGCCAATGAGTGCTGAAATACCAACAGCTCGTTAGAACAATACAGATGACTGAGCACACAGATTAAGCAGGCGTCAAGGCCTCTGTGTGTGTGTGTGTGTGCGTATGTTCCAGGTGTGTGTGAGCGTGTAACTGCGTCCGTCAGGCAGGTGAGTAAATAGGCAAGGTAAAGCAGAGGGGGCAGCTGTATTGGGAGCTAGGATTAAAGTCCACCTCATTCAGATATGTAGTAGTAGTAGCAGCAGTAGTTACACAGCAGCCCATCCAGATTGGTTACTTACATCTGCAGTTTAGCGTACATCTAACAATGCACCCAAGTCTATGTCTTGTGCTTCTGCCCTTCCAAGGTACAAGTTACCACATTTCATTTTTTTATTTTTTTATTTAACCTTTATTTAACTAGGCAAGTCAGTTAAGAACAAATTCTTATTTACAATGACGGCCTACAAAAAGGCAAAAGGCCTCCTGCTGGGACTGGGATTAAAATAAATAAATAAATAAATACAATGTAAATATAGGACAAAACACACATCACAACAAGTGAGACAACACTACATAAAGAGAGACCTAAGACAACAACATAGCAAGGCACCTAACATAGATCTAGGGTCAAAATACCCTATCCTAACCTTAAAAACATTATTAAGGGCTTTTAAAACTAGCTGACCCTGTATCAGTGGTTAGGGGCAACAACTACCAAGTCCCTCAAGCCCGTTGCCATGACATTGCCAAGCGAGCGAAACGGTGGCTAGCGTGAGAGCCCTGTGAGGCTAGCAACCACAGGAAGTAGGAAGCTCAGCCCCAGCTTCTCAGAGCTCAGCTGGGTTTGTTTACATCCGCACCACCAGCACTAGAGGAAGACACCCACCAGAGAGAGAGGAGAGAGAGAGAGAGAGTAGAGAGAGACAAAGAGAGAGGAGAGAGAGAGAGTAGAGAGAGAAGAGGAGAGAGAGAGAGAGTAGAGAGAGACAAAGAGAGAGGAGAGGAGAGAGAGAGAGTAGAGAGAGAAGAGGAGAGAGAGAGAGTAGAGAGAGACAAAGAGAGGAGAGGAGAGAGAGAAGAGAGAGACAAAGGGAGAGGAGAGGAGAGAGAGAGAGGAGAGAGAGACAAAGAGAGAGGAGAGAGAGTGAAGCGCCAAACCCTTCTGCAACAGCCAATACATTTCATATCGCGACACAGACAACGCAGCACATTACTAAACTACTCTACACAAGTCAGCACTACACTAAACCACACACACAATCACTGCCACTCCTTCAACACCACACACAACAGCTGCCCACACTGGAACCAAAGCAAGCACACAAACAACTAGCTGCCTCGCCAACACACTGCAGTGAGTGCCAAGCCCACACATCAAAGTCAGGAAACGAAACTAAGCTGAGAGGACAGAGCCTGCAAGGAGTTCAATTAATCCAGGACCATACGAGCAGAGTCACCAGACAACAACACACACACTATGAATAACAGTCTAGCACACAGACATTCTCAGAATGACACACACCCCACCTCTGAATAACACACAAAAGCTTTTCCGTTAAACTGCTTAATCAGCCTCCGCCGCCAGCTACAGATGTGTCTGTCTGACTCCTGCAGCCTGGCTGGCAGAAAGAGTATTTCTCCACACACACACACACACACACACACACACACACACACACACACACACACACACACGCTGGAGGAGCATAGCTGAAAGGCATTGACCCCTGAGCAGACCTGACCTATTCAGAGCCTGTCAATGAGCAGCTGTTGTGATGAGAGGAAGCTTTCCTGTTTCCCCTAAGCACAGATCTAAGGTCAGATGTACATGCGTTATAACAATTTAGTGGTTAGGAAAAAGTCTAGGTCCTGTCTGAGAGGACTGCAGCTGGAGGCAGCAACCTGCAGGGGGCAGGAGAGAGCACTCAAAGTGGGTCGTGTGTGTGTGTGTGTGTGTGTGTGTGTGTGTGTTTTGCCTGTCTCTTGGCACAGACAGACTCCTCTCTCTAGGACATGAGCAGCCAGCAGCAGAGAGCAGATGTAAGCGCGCTCCGCTCACTGGAGATCAACGAGAACGTAAGCAGACGGACAGACAAGAGCTGGTTTTCAATTATTATTATTTATTTTTTTTACTTTAACTCTGCATTGTAGGAAAAGTGCTGTAAGTAACCATTTCCCTTTTAGTCTACGAAGCATGTGACAAATAAAAAGTGATTTTGATTTGGTCCAGCCCTGACCAATGTTAAAGGGGCTCTGACTGTGATGGGTTAGAGTTAGGGTCTTACTGTAGTGTGTAGGGGTTAGGGTTCTTACCGTAGTGGGTGAGGATGCCCTGGGGTTTGACCACTTGGTTGCAGACATTGCAGACGACGAGACAGAAATCCTCCTGGTTGGGAAACTGGCCAAACACGTGCATCTCTGCAGGACACAGAGACGGGAACAGGGACAGGGGGTGAGCTAGGAGAAGGACCAGAAAGCTGCATTGATCTAAGGGCAGCTTGTTGATTCCTCCCATGGTTAATGTTGGGAGGGGGGGGGGGGTTCAGCTGATCCAATCAAAATGTCTCTTCCTACTTCCAAACAGGCAACTTCACAGAGATCTTACTCATCACTATGTGGACTCTGCATCCCAGGGGGATTGGCAGGTTAGCGTTTGTCGTCGTGAATCTTGCTCTGGAGGCAGCTCTGCAAAGTCATCAAATCCGATTTTAAACTTAACCACGATGCCTACAACTAACTACCAGGGGGGGAAAAATAAATAAATAAATAAATAAATAAAAACAGGAGAAAAATCATGACAATAAAACATCAACCTGTGGGAAAACTGAGGATTTGGTTCGTCTTCGCCTTGACCTGGCATGTCCTGTCGACTGGAATAGACAAGAGGCCAGTCATGCTTGGTGGGTATCTAACTGAGGCGGTACTCATGCTGTCCCAGACCGTCCGGAGATCTTTGGCTGTACACTTTGGGGAGAAGGGGGATGCTGCCTCAGAGCCAGTCAAGGTCTCATGGAAGCGAGGACTGAAGCATCACTCTGGCTAACACTAAACATACAATAATGCCTGCTGATTGATTGTATGTCTTTGTATTTTAAGATGTGCGCGACTGTGCTTGTCCACCAGTGTATCAGTGTTGTGCTACTTGTCATGCTCTGTGATTTGTGTGGACCCCAGGAAGAGTAGCTGCTGCTTCTGCAAAAACTAAATGGGGATCAAAATAAACTAAATCGAGTGGATCTGGTCCAGATAGTTGCTTAGACATAATGGTTAAAGGTTAGGATTGGCGGAGGGTTATTCTGATGCTAGATCAGTGGTTAAGGGCAACCTTGACCTCCATGGTCCAGCCCCTACACTGTGTGGAGCATCAGACCACTCCGGTAGACCAGCCGCTCCGCTCTTCTTTTTTTTTATTTTACCAGGGAAGACATCTTTTTCAAATGTGCCCTACAAGTAAAACATCACAAATCACTTAGAAAAACAGCTACATCCCTCCACAAATAAATCCCCAATCAATACTCTAAACTGTACCAGAGAACATCAAGACCTTTCGGTTCCTGGCCCAACGCTTCTAACCTATTTATTTACAAATTAACAATGAAAATGCTTTGCACGTACATTTAATTATCCACGTGACATTGTTAAATACAAGGATGACATTGGAAATGGTTTCATCCAATAAAACAAGCTACGTTTTTAAAAAGTAGGGTTCATGGCGTTCACCCCGTTAACAAAAAAAGACCGTCTATGTTGGCAGCCTACACGCCTTTCGCGCTTGGTGATTTTTTTTGTCGGCCAATCAAAGCTGCTCCACAGTCGGAGGTTCCAAGTGTAGCAAGTGAAGTGAGAGATCTCGAATCAAACGCAAACATGGAATTAAAATGACAGAATTAAAAGTGAGCTAAATAAGAAGGAGTGGGCTACGACAAAACAACCAAGAGGTGGGCTGTTGTTTCATCTGAATCACGGTGTTGCCATTTCTTTACAAGGACGAGGAGTGCAGTAACTGTAGCCTCGGTTAGCTCGTTACCTAGCTAGTCACCTAACGTCGATTTGACGCAGTCCAAACAGGCACTGTCGTGTCATGATGAATAAGCAGCAGCTAACTGGGCCAGCTTGGCTACTTTGTAGTCTCTCTCACACGCACGTACACACACACACACACACACACACGCACGTACACACACACGTACACACAGGTCCTTCCTCCTACTAAAAACAAAAGTAAAAACAAACAAAAAAACATATATTCCAACTATCCAAGGAAGAAAATCCTGATATTATTCTAATAGTGAAATTATTTCAAATGTCCACATCCCTAAACCAGAAACAACAAGTATAGCACTTATAAAAGCACCAGTTTTTTTTTTCATCTGTCTCTGCCAAGACAAATGAGAACAGTGTGTAGCTTACTGCCTCGCTCGCCTGCCAGAACAACAGAAACTGCCAAAACACTGCTGCGAAAACAATCTTGTCTTTCGTGAATGAGCGCTACCCAGGCAGAGAGAGAAACACACTGTCTGTCAGACACCCACTGAGAAAATAGTTTAAAGCGGGAGGATAACATTTTTCTATATATTTCAAGTCTCACTTATCCTCTAAACAACATTGTCAGATAATGAATTGAATTATAGACTGCATCAGCTGTTGACCTATGTAGTGGGGAGAAGGCATAATGCTGAGTTTACCATATAACTATGGGCATAATCGCTGTCTGGCACTAATCTCAGAGATGATTAGGCATTGGACTGTAATGACGTCACCCAGTTAGCTATTACTGTCTGCTTGACACATGGTGTGACCTCATCGGCTGATGGTGTGACTGACTGAGTGTGTGTGTGTGTGTGTGTGTGTGTGTGTGTGTGTGTGTCTCACAACCTGCCTGACTCTTGGCCGGGGAACAACCACACTGGGAGACTCCATTCTGACTGAGTGAGTGGATCTCCTTACCTTATCCATTATGGGGTCCAGGGCAAACACAACTGGCCTTAGATCAGTGTCTAAAGGGCAAGTCAATCTCACTCTGTCTCAGTGTGTTGGCCTGGGATCAGCAGTCAGAGCATGTTGGTGATTCCAGTCTGGCTGGGACTGAGAGAGGCTGCTTTGGCACTCAGTCTGACTGAACTGAAGACGGGGTAGTTAGTACTGAAGTGTACTGCACTTGAGTGTAGCTCCTGTCTGTCACTCTGGGTGGCCCACCAACCTACAGTTATCAAATCCCCTTATTTGTACAGTGTAGGTGGAGCCAAGAACCTCTAGGGTACAAACTCTAGGTAAGCAGGAAGGGAACATAGTCATGCACATGTGACATTTCCTGCTTGACCAATATCATGCCACTAGATACCAATTAGTTTGTAATTAACAAATTCGTACACTCAATACCATACAAGAATGCTGGAGTGACACCTGGAGCGTCATCAGTCCACAAGAACAAGGCTCAGGTGACAGTCACCACAGCACGTTTTGATCAACCTCACCTTCTTTGCTGAGTTTAGTTCCTTCCCAGTTGTTGTATAGTTCTTTCAAGCGGTTCCCGACGAGCGAGTCTGTATTTGAATAATATAAGAAAATAAGGTTCATATTGGAGTTAATGTACTAGAGGTTAGTTGGTGCTTGAATTAAAACATACATCTCACGCACGCCACGCTGGAACGTGTCATGACGTCCAGCTCGATAACTAGGTCGCAGCTGTAACGTTAACTGACGAGGTGCCTTGACAAATCAAGCAAACCGTCACCAACAAGCAACGAAAAGTTATCCTGGCCAGACAGCAGTAAACTAACCCATGTACATCACGAACATGTTGAGAATGCATCAGAGAAATGAGTACACAGCATTTGCAAAACATGCGTTTTATCGATTTGTTATGCATTTGGTAACTAACTTAATATGTGGTTGTTATCTTCCAGTTTTGACAGATGCATGGAGGACACGGCTGGCTAACTCAATCTCAGTTCAACAACACTGTTCGCACGTGCCATTTTTATAGAAATGGACGACAAAATTGACGTGCACTTACTGTCAGAATAGTGTAATTTTGCTGCGCTGATAAAAGTCGACCAAGGTTTGCACAGGAACGTATCCGGATTTGGTAGTTGGCGATCCAATGTCGCCATTGCACTTCCTTCTTGTTGCTTGCTTTTTTCCCTCTCCTTCGCAGTACGCTAAACGAGACAAGCGGAACACCTGACGTCATTTTCGTCACGTTCCGTCTTCGCTCGGCCTCTGGCGGCAAGGAGTTGAAAGGTTGCAAAGGGGTGTGTGGGCCTCTGAAGTTCACACGTTTGTTTTTCTGATACATAAATGACACGTGTGTTGTTGTTTTTCTCAAAATTGCATTTCACCCATTGTTGATTTGCTGAAATATATTCCGATGTCTTACATATTCAATATGTTTTAGTTAATGTTTCAGTAACAGTAGAAGATTTTAGGCTGGCAATAGCCAAACTACAGCACATTTGACCAATATATGAGCAATATTACAGTATAACACAGTACAACAACGTGCAGTCGTTGTGAAGCAGCAATATCCTAGTCGGTCAATAATACATTTTACTACAGACAAGAATATTGTACACTTTTGCACTACACAAACAAAATACCTTTTGCTGCCCATACACATTATTATATAAAATATCACTTTTGCTGATCACAAATTTGCCATAGGAATCCTATACATTGTTCCAAGAGCTCTTCAGCGCAACAACAAAATATGACTCAGCATTGACCTCTTGTGGTTGGAATTGGAAATTGCGTCTCTACTCAATGATGGACAGACAGTGGCCTACAACATTGGCTCATTGGTATGGTGATGTCGATGTTTGTGAAAATATCCATACAGTCAGTACCCATACATCATTCAACAAGTGATTGTTGGAGAAATGTATGGAAAAATGTGTGGATGAGTGGTCAAACTTGTGTTATAGCTGCAGACTGTGTTATAACATTAGTTATAGGTCAGTGATAGTAGGTTGGTGTTGAACAGGAACCAAAGCCAATAAGGCCGCATGACTTCAGCACGTGTCAGTTTGGACTACCACAGACCACATGACTGAGCATGTAACAGTGGTTCTCTAGCTGCAGGACATCACTGGGAGGAATACTTGAGCCATGTTCCAATAGGCTACTATAATATTGCATAATTTCATCCTTCCGTGAGGTAATTGTCACCCTCAAAGACAGTCTGGTAGGTCTAAGCAATGATCACATAGATTTAAATGATCCAGTCATGTCAGGTGAGCACTTAAAGGAAGGGAGGAATGATGCATTAAGGATGCCAGTGATCAGCTCAGACACACCGGAGCAGCGTTACCAGATCATATCCTGTTTGTTCTTCAGACAAACGGTAAACAGTGAGGTCACTAGACAGACCATGAAACAAAAGCTGCATTATGTCTTTGGGGTCAGAAATCTCCCGCAACCTCCCCAGTATGGCTTGTAAAAGAAGTAAATATTACCAGAGAGAGAGACCCATTCTACTTTTATACAAAACGAGAGAATGTAGGAAATGCATGGTTTTTTATTCCAAAAGAAAGTAGACATTCATAATTCGCATGTTGTGGAAAGGACAGCTCCGTCTCTCTCCACAACGGGGCAGATACATACAGATCCTCCATGAAGCTAAAGTTGGTCTGATGACTACAAGAGGAAGACAGAGGCATAACCAGGATACCAGACATTACAAACACACATGCACACACTCAACATTGGTCTTCCATACATACACAAGCACTTCAAGTTACACTTTTATAAGATCAAAGGTAATAACAGAAAATAGATCAGAAATGCAAAGGTAATGGCAGGGAATAATAATTCATTAAGCAATCTAAAAATAATTTTAAAAAACAGGAGATTTGAAGACATAAAGCCAGCACATGCACACTTTCTTAGTGGCTGAGGTTTAACAAACAAGATAATACAAAGTACAAAAACCATGGCAGACTAAAGAACATCATTTTTTTTAAATCAGTCTTCGCAACAGAAGATGATATTGAAAGATACAAGATCAAGACTGGAAAGTTCTACTTATTTTCAAGTGAAACAAACATTGAAATGTATATATATATATATATATATATATATATCAAATTTAAGAAAGCATATGGCCAGCAGTACAGTCAGAGACACATGCATCCTTGTGTTAACAGTGTGAAATGGCTAGCTAGTTAGTGGTGCGCGCTAGTAGAGTTTCAACTGGTGACGTCACTCGCTCTGGGACCTTGAAGTAGCTGTGGAGCGATAGATAATGATGCTTCGTGGGAGGCAGTTGTTGATGTGTTCAGAGGGTCACTGGTTCGAGCCCAGGTTGGGGCGAGGAGAGGGACGAAAGCAAGACTGCCACACTTGGCAAAAAGAGGCAAGTGAGGACAGATCAGGATTCCTTCTAGTCTATGAGGCGAAAGGACACATTGTTTAAGAATCTGAATTATCCCAGGTTAGGGTTTGGTAGAAATGCCCAGAACAAAGACACTGTAGTTGCCGGTCAAAGTGCACAAATGCTGTCAATAAGTCTGTACCACAGCTTAGGAGAAAATACCAGGGGTTCGTGAGATTTACTGGTAAGTGAAGGCACCGGTTTAGAAGTTAAAGAAGGCACGAGGAGAGAAAGCATTAGCATGCTAAGGCACAGAAAGGCATGGCCCAAAATTGGGACCGGTATTGAAGGCACAGATATATTCGACAAAGCATAGATATTGATAACTAAGGCACAGTAAAAATATGGCCGTTTCCACCCAGACAATCAGCAGGCAAGATGAAGCTGCCTATTACCATAAAACTTATAGTGTATCCATCCAATCCTCTCAGAGCTACAGGAGTACTTAGGGTGTGTAGGGGCTATTTTGGCCATTGGAAGTGGAGTAGAGTATTAGATAGCAGCAGGGACTTGTTGACCACGCCCGGCCCCAGCCCCCTGCCGGGCAGTGTACTTCTGAGAGTGGCAGCGGGTCTCCTTGTACACAATCCAGGCGTTCCCAGCCCACACGATCAGATTCAGGTACCCAAACACCTAGAGGAGATAGGCAGAGATTGCTTTAGTCAGAGTGAGACCAAGAGTGGTCAAACAGAAGTGAGCATGGCAAACACAGTATTTCTGTTGGATGTGCAGAAAAACTGTTACATTTCACCTCTTCTTAAATCTATGTGCGTATCATGCAATTCAAGTGAATGTGAACTTGATACATTCTGATGAACAAGCATCGTCTATAAGAAGTTTTTTTTTTTAAACGGTCGAGTTACTCACCACAGAGACATTGAGGGTGCGCATGTTGGCGAAGTCAGTGACCTCGCAGGACACGTCGCTCTCCTTGCAGAGTGCCAGTGTGGAGGTGATGTCCGCCGTCCCGGTGGCATCCTTCACGTTCTGCAGCCCCTTGGCCCATGCTGAGGAACACACTAGCCACAGGAAGGCAATCGCTGCCGTCAGACCAAAATCCTGGGGGGAGAGAGGGAAGAGGAAACCCAAGTCATCCTCCCTCACTTTGTCCTCGTGTGAACCACTTTGCTTCAGCATGGTTTCAAATGGACAAGGGAGTACATTCAATTGTAGCCTGATCCCTGATCTGTTTGTGATGCCTTGCTTGGCGTGACAATGACCAAAAGGAGTTATCAAGACAGAATAAACAGTTGTAGGACCACACCAAATTAATTGTTCACATCCTACTGGAAGATGTGCATGAATAACTCAAGAAATTGGCTTAAAAACACTGCTCAGCGGTCGTCGTCACCGGTCTACTAGCTGCCACAGATGATTTTTCCCTTTTCTGTTGGTTTTGTCTGGATTGTTTTCACCTGTTTCTTGTTAACCGTTTATTCAGGGCGATTTAAGCCTTCAGGTCTGCTTTTGGGGCGGCTTGTATATTTTGCTGTCAGTGGAGGTTCGTGTTTTATGGCTTACGGTTTGTTTTCGTTCCTGTTTTTGTGGTCATGTGTGCCTGTTGTTTTTGGCTTGACCCATATTTGGAATAAACATTCTCCTTTGGAACGTTGCTCTCTGTGCTTGACCCCACACCCACCAATCATAGCTATCCTGACACATGTGACTAACAGAAATGTAATAATGTGTTCCTAAACAAAGGGGGGGGGGGGGTCAAAATCAAAAGTAACAGTCAGTATCTGGTGTGGCCACCAGCTGCATTATGTACGGCAGTGCATCTCCTCCTTATGGACTGCACCAGATTTGCCAGTTCTTGCTGTGAGATGTTACCCCACTCTTCCACCAAGGCACCTGCAAGTTCCCGGACATTTCTGGGGGGAATGGCCCTAGCCCTCACCCTCCGATCCAACAGGTCCCAGGCGTGCTCAAAGGGATTGAGATCCGGGCTCTTCGCTGCCCATGGCAGAACACTGACATTCCTGTCTTGCAGGAAATCACTCACAGAATGAGCAGTATGGCTGGTGGCATTGTCATGCTGGAGGGTTATGTCAGGATGAGCCTGCAGGAAGAGTACCACATGAGGGAGGAGGATGTCTTCCCTGTAACGCACAGCGTTGAGATTGCCTGCAATGACAACAAGCTCAGTCTGAATATGCTGTGGTACACCGCCCCAGACCTTGACGGACCCTCCACCTACAAATTGATCCCACTCCAGAGTATAGGCCTCGGTGTAACGCTCATCCCTTCGACGATAAACACGAATCCGACCACCACCCCTGGTGAGACAAAACCGCGACTCGTCAGTGAAGAGCACTTTTTGCCAGTCCTATCTGGTCCAGCGACAGAGGGTTTATGCCCATTAAGCGACGTTGTTGCCTGTGATGTCTGGTGAGGACCTGCCTTACAACAGGCCTACAAGCCCTCAGTCCAGCCTCTCCCAGCCTATTGTGGACAGTCTGAGCACTGAGGTTTTGTGCGTTCCTGGTGTAACTCGGGCAGTTGTTGCCATCCTGTACCTGTCCCGCAGGTGTGATGTTCGGATGTATCGATCCTGTGCAGGTGTTGTTACACGTGGTCTGCCACTGCGAGGCCGATCAGCTGTCCTTCCTGTCTCCCTGTAGCGCTGTCTTACGCATCTCACAGTACGGACATTGTAATTTATTGCCCTGGCCACATCTGCAGTCCTCATGCCTCCTTGCAGCATGCCTAAGACACATTCACGCAGATGAGCAGGGACCTTGGGCATCTTTCTTTTGGTGTTTGTCAGAGTCAGTAGAAAGGCCTCTTTAGTGTCCTAACTTTTCATAACAGTGACCTTAATTACCTACTGTCTGTAAGCTGTTAGTGTCTTAATGACTGTTCCACAGGTGCATGTTCATTAATTGCTTATGGTTCATTTAACAAGCATGGGAAACAGTGTTTAAACACTTCACTACAATGAAGATAAGTTATTTTGATTTTTACGAATTATGTTTGAAAGACAGGGTCCTGAAAAAGGGATATTTCTTTTTTTGCTGAGTTTACATACATCAGACATAAAAAAAGTCAGGACATACAGTCACATTTTATTGATGTCAATGGGAGACTTCTGTTATTCAAAACTGATTAGCAGTATATATTCAGGAACAAATTACCATGTCGAATCAACCAAATCAAGGACAAACGTTTTCTGATACACTTGGAAAAATGGACAGCTGATATTTGGTTTAAACCTAAACTTAGAACCAGGGGTTGGAACCGGTTCAAGGAACAGAACCCAAAACGGTAAAATAATGACATTTTTCAAGGAACAGAACCAGAACCGAGAACGAAGGTCATCTAATACGGTTCCGGAACAGAACTGTTATTTTAAAAGCATGGGAACCAGTTAATAATGTTCTGGGCATTTTCTTTCAGTTCCACAAAAATCGAAACAAAGTGCCTATGCAAAGCCCTCCCTCTGCCACTCATAAATTTAGTGTCTGCCTGCCTGCCAGCTGAAAATCTTTACGTGTGTGTGTGTGTGTGTGTGTGTGTGTGTGTGTGTGTGTGTGTGTGTGTGTGTGTGTGTGTGTGTGTGTGTGTGTGTGTGTGTGTGTGTGTGTGTGTGTGTGTGGGTGTGTCAGCTAACTGCCCCTTCCCTCGCTTCAAAACAGTCTACTGTAGCTACTGACGTTACACGAGTGTTTCAGAAATTAGGGAGAGAGATTTGTAATTTTCAATGCTAGTCAAGGATACTATAGTTATCACGTTTCACATTGGATTTATTAACAAAAAAGGTAAGACCTGTTCTTGTGCCGCTCTGCTACACAAACTTGTCTAGCTCTCAAAAACTCTAGGCGGCATTATGGGTAATGTATTGGAACTGAGAGTCATGGTCAAGGGCTAGCTCTGGTCCAACGTTAGTCCAACGTTAGTTAAGCCAACTCTCTGAAGTTCAAAGACATTCAAAGTTCCTTCATAGATGTCACTCCTCCTAGGTATAATTCTATGGGCCTAATTCAGATTATACATGTCGTAACAACAAGATGCCCAGCGCTTTATGGCCAGCGCTCTTCTCACGGGTAAAGTTTCAGTCGCATATTACACCCTACTTGTCTGTCCACTACATGTACATATTGTAGATGCCTGCTCCATAACAAGCTGCTCTATCTATTGGTGAAGTCATTTAATGTCAAGCTAAATGTAGATTTTAAAATGATTTCAGAGGTTTAAAAAGAAATTATACAAACCCTAACTTTTTGGGGTGTTTGAACCGGTTTAGAACTTTATTTTGTTGGAACAGTGGAACGGATTTTTTTTTTTTTATGGTTCTGTTCAGAACGAAACGATTGGAAAAATATTTTTTGTTCAAACCCCTGCTTAGAATGTCAACTCTCATCAAAGAGAACTACACCCTTGAACCGTATGTCTATCTGAATCTAACAAAAAGCCAAAGGTCAGTTCCAGCCCCCTCCCTCTGGCTATAGAGATGGGTAGATCTAACAGATTGCCTGAAGAAAAGAGCACTTGCCTAATGTGTGATCTTGGGGAAATCTAAAACAAAATCCAGGTTGTGTTTTATTGCCCTCTGTATATTAATCTCAGATGTTCTGAGACATTCTTTTGTGTAACATTTTTGGTGATAACCGTGAAGTATTCTGGTTACGAGACAAGCAGAGGCTTAAATTTAGTTTCAGACAGGATGTGTTTGAGATTGAAAAGTTTGTTCACAATGCCTAGAGGAGAAGGAGAAATGTACTGTTTGTGTAGTGTGGCTGGATGGTAGCTGTACTTGCTATGATTATTGTATGCGTATAATTTGTTAAATATTCTTTTGATTTGAGTACAAGGAAAATGGTACTCTGTATAGCAGTGTCTTGTAAGCCCATGTGGGCTGGGCAACAGTAGGTGTATGACACTTACATAAATAACATCAATCAAAATCAAATCATATCAATCATATTCATTTCAAGTCACGTATGAGAATCTCAATCTGGTTTTGTCCCTTTACTTTCCCAATACTCACAAACATAGGGCCGAAGTCAGAGTCCTTGTACACGTGCATGTAGCCCAGGTAGACGAGCAACGCCACTATAGAGTACAGGAAGCAGATGATGGCCACGCCCACAAAGAACTGGGCCGAGGAGGCGGAGTCTCCCACCAGGTGGGTGACGGGCACAGAGTGGTTACACAGAGTGGTGTTGCTCTCCACTAGAGCAACCAGGTTTAACCTGGGGACACAACGCAGCTTAACACTTCAGTGTACATCTCTACGTGATATAGCAGAGTTATCCAGAGTATTTCTGTAAGAGATCAATGTCACACTAAATATACTGAACAAAAATATAAACGCAACATGCAGCAATTTCAAAGATTTTACTGAGTTACAGTTCATAAGGAAATCAGTAAGTTTAAATAAATTCATTAGGCCCTAATCTATGGACTTCACATGACTGAGAATACAGATATACATCTATTGGTCCCAGATACCTTTAAAAACAAGTTAGGGGCGTGGATCAGAAAACCAGTTCGTATCTGGTGTGTCTACCATTTGTCTCATGCAGCGCAACACATCTCCTTTTCAGGCTGTTGATTATGGAATGTTGTCCCAATATCCAGCGGAGTTGCTGGATATTGGCAGAAACTGGAACGCGCTGTCGTACACGTCAATCCAGAGCATCCCAAACATGCTCAATGGGTGACATGTCTGGTGAGTATGCAGGCCATGGAAGAACTGGGACATTTTCAGCTTGTGTACAGATGTTTGTGACATGGGGTGATGGCGGCGGATGAATGGCACGACAATGGACCTTAGGATCTCGTCACGGTATCTATGTGCATTCAAATTGCCATCGATAAAATGCAATTGTGTTCGTTGTCCGTAGCTTATGCCTGCCCATACCATAACCCCACTGCCCCCATGGGACACTCTGTTCACAATGTTGACATCAGCAAACCGCTCGCCCATACAACGCCATCTGTGGTTGTGAGGCCGGTTGGAAGTACAGACAAATTCTATAAAATTATGTTGGAGACGGCTTATGGTAGAGAAATTAACATGACATTTTCTGGCAACAGCTCTGGTGGACATTCCTGCAGTCAGCATGCCAATTGCACGCTCCCTCAAAACGTGAGGCATCTGTGCCACTTTGTTGTGTGAGAAAACTGCACATTTTAAAGTGGCCTTTTATTGTCCTTGGCAGAAGGTGCACCTGTGTAATTATCATTATATTTAATCAGCTTCTTGATATGCAACAACTGTCAGGAGGATGGATTATCTTGGAAAAGGATAAATGCTCACTAACAAGGATGTAAACAAAGTTGTGCACAACATTTTAGAGAAATAAGCTTTTTGTGCATATGGAACATTTCTGGGATCTTTTATTTCAGGTCATGAAACATGGGACCAATACTCCCCCATGTTGCATTTATATTTTTGTTCAGTGTACTTATACCCAGGGGATATAGAATGACAATAGCAAGAGGAAAGAATGGAGACTTTTATTGTCAACATTTCAGCTGCTAATCATCCTGATTGACAATTAAAAACTATTCATTGTGTCATCTATTTTAACCTGATACATCTTCACTGTACAGGTCACTTCCTGTTTGTGTCATACTACACCTGGAATAAACCCCAGTCATTACACTGCACACGAAAACACTCATCCAGATTAATGGAGGAAATAATCAGTTGAGGTCATGGGGTCAAGTTGTTTCCTCCACCACGAACATCCTTCTACAGATGATATCTATACAACAACTTCCTTCCTAGTTCCAGCAGGATATCTGATAATACATCAAGGCATTTCAAATATTTCAAAAGGGGTCTTTTTTGCAGTTGGGTCTAAGCGTTGTATGGGTTATCAAACACAGTAACACAGAGAGAGAGAGAACTGACTGACACCCACCTGAAGGGATAGCTAAAAGTAGCATTCAGTGTCTCGT
Organism: Oncorhynchus nerka; assembly: GCF_034236695.1. NCBI lineage: Eukaryota > Metazoa > Chordata > Actinopteri > Salmoniformes > Salmonidae > Oncorhynchus > Oncorhynchus nerka. The sequence continues at coordinate 47,377,210 of NC_088418.1, read as the reverse complement.
TCCTTCCTTCGCTGCAGAAGAGTGACACGATAGTCCTTCCAGAATACCCCCCACAGCTCCCAAATGCAAAGATGGCTGTCAGCTGTTTAAAACAGAGAAAGAGAGAGAGAGATTGAGAGAGATATCACGTAAACTGTTTTAGCTGAGCAGGGAGAAGGGAGAAACATTGCTTACACTGAACATACTGTGAGATACTGTAGTACACCAGCTCAGGGGGGGTGTTTGGATAAACGGACTGAAAGAATTGAAGAGACTGCATGCAGCATCACACCCAACAGCAAGCTTGCCAAGAGAAAGAAGGATCTAACGGTGTACATAAAGATCTGTTTTGATCCTCTTCTCGTTCTCTCTGCTGCAATCCATGTGGTTCTCTGTTGATGCTCTCGCTCTCTCTCGATGTAGGCTATTAGATCAGTGTCTAGGGGGAAACGTAATGCTACTTTGTGACTGTGCCTCCATTTTGCTTCCGGAGAGGCCCTTCTTTCTCACCCTTCTCCAGATGTTTTCATTTCACAGTGTGGAAACTTCCTGTTGGCTGACAACCTCATTGCAGCAACTTGTGCCAATTAACATCTAGTGAGCACTGCAAATGCACAGACAGAGACAACAGCCTGCTATGGTCAGATGACTTGGGTGACTGGGGTGTTGCTGCCTGTCTGGTTGCTGCCTGTCTTGCCTGCAGCCTGTATCTTGAAGGATTTGCACAGTGAGAGTGAGAGAGAGAGAGAGAGAGAGAGAGAGAGAGAGAGAGAGAGAGGGAGAGAGAGAGAGAGAGAGAGAGAGAGAGAGAGAGAGAGAGAGACAGAGAGAGAGAGAGAGATAAAGAGAGAGAGAGAGAGAGAAAGAGAGAGAGAGAGAGAGAGAGAGAGAGAGAGAGAGAGAAAGAGAGAGAGAGAGAGAGAGAGAGAGAGAGAGAGAGAGAGAGAGAAAGAGAGAGAGAGAGAGAGAGAGAGAGAGAGAACAGCTGAATTGTTAACCTAATTTCCTCCTGCATGGCTACACAGGATTCCTTTGACCGAGTTATGCAGGCAAGTCGGTTAAACTTGATTAATGAATGCTCTCCAAAAGCATGGCTTCTCAGGACAACATGGTTTCCAAAGTGGAAGGAATGTAACCCTGTCCTAAAAACGATATCACACCACTTCAGTGCTGATTAACTCTCTAAAAGTCTAAACCCACTACCACTACAGCCCATAGAAACGCATTGATAACACATTCATGACAAAAAATGAATCAAACAGAATAAGGTTTTGAAGTATATGTCCTTTATCTAGAAGATACAGCCTAAGAAAGCCCAGGAAATATGTGTTTTTTGGACACATATTTAACCCCAAAACGACATCCATACTTCCATTCATTTTTTAAACTGGCACCGGGTTTGGAGGTTCAGACAGAGAGGTTTGGAGGTTCAGACAGAGAGGTTTGGAGGTTCAGACAGAGAGGTTTGGAGGTTCAGACAGAGAGGTTTTGAGGTTCAGACAGAGAGGTTTGGAGGTTCAGACAGAGAGGTTTGGAGGTTCAGACAGAGAAGACCGATATTCGGAGATGGGGATGGAGTAGATTGAGACGCATCCCAGATATCTCGAGGTTAAATGGACAGATTTTGATGAGGATTTGTCTATTATGTTCCTTAGATTGAGTCAGTAGGGTGCGTTAATATGGTCTCAAGGATTTTTAAGTTCTGCAAAAACATGTCAGCTTGATTGGGTGCAATTTTAATTTTAATTTAATGGCACAGAGCTTCCTGGCCCCAGATCTGCATGTTCCCTTCAAGATAATGATTGTATATGCTGGGTAACATTTAAGTGAATTATTAATGAGACATGAATTAATGTATAACACCTCTTGCCTTTCATTTGAAAGGCAGGAAAATGTTTTTGAACAGGGACATTTCAAAACCATGCCAGTACAAACTGATCCAGCCCCTAGCCCGCTACTCTAACAGACTTTGCTGAAATGGAGAGTTGAATGAATGTCATACTGTAGGCTATCATTATTTTGTCATTGCAGAATCAGGAGAAGAGAGACTGACAAGACAAAACTGTGACCCAGTAGTTTATGAAAAAACTGATGAAAGCTTGTGTGGTTTGCTCCAACATGCAATACGATTGAAATGCAACAAAAAGCATGATATACAGTATATGTCTTTTCTATTTGATTTTATCAGGCCACAGCCCCGAACTAAAGTGAAAAATCCCTCGGCTATTAGAACTGTTGAGGTGCATATTTTCTCCAGTAAGATTCTGGACAGTGTAGCCTACTTACCCATTCTATAAATTTGATGAATCCCAGCGGTTCCTTGAGAGGCGCCAAGTTCAGTCGAAATCCTGTTATCATCTCCCCCGACTCCCCAACTATCTAAATATGATCTGAATGAAAATGAAGTATATGTTGCTAGAAAGTAACGAAACAAGTTTCAATAAGATTGACAGAATGACGTGGTACTGCGCGCAATGGCTTTGTGCGCTCTGTTTTGGTGATCCCTGTCCCTCCTACGCAAATGCCGGAGGCTAGAGTAGAAACAAATTATGAAAAAGGGTCAGTTTGCCTTTTTAGATTAATTTTTACTCTCTCGGTAGATAGTTGCAACTTGAATCAACTAGGATTAGGTCGATTTTAAAAAATCCTAAATTGGCTAAACAATTGATAGACCAATGATGGAAAGTAACGGTTCTCTCAACTGCGCGTCTCGAATTTCTTAACACAAAAAAACACTGTGTAAGCCTGCAAATGACTGTCAAAAAAATTATGTCTGTATTCTATTCGCACTAAGCTGCTGAACCTTCGGTCTCTGTTTGGAAAAATCTTCGCTCTCTTGTTGCAAGTTTCTGCTACTCTAGCCTGAAAGCAAATCAAGGCCGTCATTGTAAATACGAATTTGTTCTTTAACTGACTTGCCTTGTTAAGTAAAGGTAAAATACATTTAAAAAATGTTTAAAAATATATATATATTACAACATATTGGATGACTCTCATTCACATTCCATTCACCCAGTTCAATGTAAAATCGATAGGTTTAGGCTACTACATGATACTCACATTTTACTCACATTTTCCCTATACCCATCATGAGGTTGCTGCAACCTAGCCTATGAATGAAAGTGTACAATGTACAGTTGAAGTCGGAAGTTTACATACACCTTAGCCAACTACATTTAAACTCAGTTTTTCACAATTCCTGACATTTAATCCCTGTTTTAGTTCAGTTAGGATCACCACTTTATTTTAAGAATGTGAAATGTCAGAATAATAGCAGAGAAAATTATTTAGTTCAGATTTGATTTCTTTCATCACATTCCCAGTGGGTCAGAAGTTTACATACACTCAATTAGTATTTGGTAGCATTGCCTTTATATTGTTTAACTTGGGTCAAACGTTTTGGGTAGCCATCCACAAACTTCCCACAATAAGTTGGGAGAATCTTGGCCCATTCCTCCTGACAGAGCTGGTGTAATGAGTCAGGTTTGTAGGCCTCATTGCTCGCACATGCTTTTTCAGTTCTGCCCACACATTTTCTATAGGATTAAGGTCAGGGCTTTGTGATGGCCACTCCAATGCCTTGACTTTGTTGTCCTTATGCCATTTTGCCACAACTTTGGAAGTATGCTTGGGGTCATTGTCCATTTGGAAGACGCAAGCTTTAACTTCCTAACTGATGCCTTGAGATGGTGCTTCAATATATCCATATAATTTTCCATCTTCATGTTACCATCTATTTTGTGAAGTGCACCAGTCCCTTCTGCAGAAAAGCACCCCCACAACATGATGCAGCCACCCCCATGCTTCACGGTTGGGATGGTGTTCTTCAGCTTTGCAAGCATCCCCCATTTTCCTCCAAACATAACGATGGTCATTATGGCCAAACAGTTCTATTTTTGTTTCATCAGACCAGAGGACATTTCTCCAAAAAGTACGATCTTTGTCCCCATGTGCAGTTGCAAACCGTAGTCTGCCTTTTTTTATGGCGGTTTTGGAGCAGTGGCTTCTTCCTTGCTGAGCGGCCTTTCAGGTTATGTCGATATAAAACTCATTTTACTGTGGATATCGATACTGTTTCCTCCAGCATCTTCACTTTGCTGTTATTCTGGGATTGATTTGCACTTTTCATGTCAAAGTACGTTCATCTCTAGGAGACAGAACACATCTCCTTCCTGAGCAGTATGATGGCTGCGTGGTCCCATGGTGTTAATACCTGCATACTAATGTTTGCACAGATGAACGTGGTACCTTCAGGCGTTTGGAAATTGCTCCCAAGGATGAACCAGACTTGTGGAGGACTACAATTATTTTTCTGTGGTCTTGGCTGATTTCTTTTGATTTTCCCATGATGTCAAGCAAAGAGACACTGGGTTTGAAGGTAGGCCTTGAAATACATCCACAGGTACACCTCAAATTGACTCAAATGATATAAATTAGCCTATCAGAAGCTTCTAAAGCCATGACATAATTTTCTGGAATTTTCCAAGCGGTTTAAAGGCACAGTCAACTTAATGTATGTAAACTTCTGACCCACTGGAATTGTTATACAGTGAATTATAAGTTAATTAATCTGTCTGTAAACAATTGTTGGAAAAATAACTTGTGTCATGCACAAAGTAGATGTCCTAACCAACTTGCCAAAACTTTAGTTTGTTAACAAGACATTTGAGGTGTGGTTAATAAACGAGTTTTAATGACTCCAACCTAAGTGTATGTAAACTTCCGACTTCAACTGTATGTTCACACAGGTCAGGTATGTTTATGCCTGTTTTGTTCCGTTTAAGAAATGTTTTCAACAGAATCGGCAGAATGAATACACCCCTGATCACCTGTAAACACAGTTCACTTTCATAGCAGCCACGTTGTATTCCTTCTCGCATCTATGCGCTCTCCTCCTCTCACCTCTTCCCTTCGCTTGTGGACTTCAATGCACAACACATCAGCTGTATGTGACCAGGCGAAAAAACCTTTCCAAACCAAACCACTAAACACAGCCTACATAGTTGTCACCATATTAGCTAAAGTAATATCATAGTCAGCATAGCTAATATAACTAACTCGTCAGTAAACATGCTACAATTATGCAGTAATGTAAGTGTACAATCAGTAAGCAGTTACACCGGCGGTCCCCGGTGGCAATAATTAATAATACCAAAAGCTTAGCTTGACTTTAAGTGTTGTGAGTTTAAGAGTTTAAGTGTTGTGTTGGAAAGTCATATCCAGCTAGCTAACATAGCATCTGTCTGTTTGATCAGGATGTTTCAGTAAGCTAAAATAGCTAGCTAGCTGTAGCTTATGCTTCCAGTACTAGATTAATTCTCTGATCCGTTGATTGGGTGGACAACATGTCGGTTCATGCTGCAAAAGCACTGGTAGGCTGGAGAGGGTCACCCGGAATTTGTCATAATTACTGTGTAAGTCTATAGAAGGGGGTGAGAACCATGAGCCTCCTAGGTTTTGTATTCAAGTCGATGTACCCAGAGGAGTGTTGTGGAAATTCTGCACAGGGACACTCAAAGTCAATCTTAAATCAATCAATCTTTATTATCAGCGTGCTGGAGAAGTTCCAAACAACTCAATGCATCAAGTACATCATATCTTTACCAAGCACAGGCAGGAACCAATGATTATTTATGACACTAACACAAGATTAAAATTTTCAAGGCTATCTTTTCACAAGATAAAAATGTCCATCACATTCCATCCTCTTATATCTATAATTTTAATAAAGATGGCGCTGAAGAACATGGCTGACGTTTTACATTCAAACCAACCAATTGTGCAATTTTGTGCGATTTTTTTGCGTTTTGTGTAACTTATTTTTGAACTTATTGTGTACATAATGTTGATGCTACCGTCTCTTATAACCGAAAGTAACTTCTGGACATCAGAACAGCGATTACTCAACGTGGACTGCAAGAAACTGCAAGGATATCCCACTTTCAAAGGAACAGGCCCAGATCCCCGCCTTTTGCGTGAAAAAAGACGTAGGAAAAGGGGCCTCAGATCGGGCAGCCTTCTGAGAATCCGTAGGCGAGCGAGTAAACTCCCACTGCCATATTTTCTTCTTGCTAATGTGCAATCTTTGGAAAATACAATTGACGGCCTACGATTAAGATTATCCTACCAACGGGACATCAAAAACTGTACCATCGTATGTTTCACCGAGATGTGGCTGAACGACGATACGGACAAAATAGAGCTAGCAGGATTCTCCATGCACCGGCAAAACAGAGACGCTACCTCTGGTAAGACGAGGGGTGGGGTGTGTGTCTATATGTCAATAACAGCTGGTGTGCAATGTCTAATATTAAATAAGTTTTGAGGTATTGCTCGCCTGAGGTAAAGTATCTTATGATAAGCTGTAGACCACACTATCTACCAAGAGAGTTCTCATCTGTATTATTCGTAGCTGTCTACTTACCACCACAGAACGAAGCTGGCACTAAGACAGCTCTCAACCAACTATATAAGGCCATAAGCAAAGAAGAAAATACTCACCCAGAAGCGGCGCTCCTAGTGGCCAGGGACTTTAATGCAGACAAACTTAAATCAGTTTTACCTCATTTTTACCAGCATGTCACATATGCAACCAGAGAAGAGAAAATCCTAGACTACCTTTACTCCACACACAGAGATGCATACAAAGCTCTCCCCCGCCCTCCATTTGGCAAATATGACCATAATTCTATCCTCCTGATTCCTACTTACAAGCTAAAACACACCACCTCAGTCATTGGCTTCATTAATATGTGCACCGACGACGTCGTCCCCACAGTGAGTGACTGTACGTACATTTCCCAACCAGAAGCCATGGATTACAGGCAACCTCCACATGGAGCTAAAGGCTAGAGCTGATGCTTTCAAGGAGCGGGAGACTAATCCAGACGCTTATAAGAAATTCTGCTATGCCCTCAGATGAACCATCAAACAAGCAAAGCATCAATACAGAATTAAGATTGAATCCTACTACACCGGCTCTGACGCTCGTCGGATGTGCCAGGGCTTGAAAACTATTACGGACTACAAAGGGAAACCCCGACACGAGCTGCCTAGTGAGCGAGCCTACCAGACGAGCTAAATGCCTTTTATGCTCGCTTCGAGGCAAGCAACACTGAAGCATGCATGAGGGTACCAACTGTTCTGGATGACTGTGTGATAACTCTCTCGGTAGCCGATGTGAATAAAACCTTTAAACAGGTCAACATTCACAAAGCCGTTGGGCAAGATGGATTACCAAGACGTGTAGTCAAAGCATGCGCAGACCAACTGTCAAGTGCCTTCCCTGACATTTTCAACCTCTCCCTGATCAAGTCTAATACCTACATGTTTCAAGCAGACCACCAAGTCACTCTGCACTAGACCCACTCCAATTCGCATACCGCCAAAACAGATCCACAGATGACGCAATCTCAATCACACTCCACACTGCCCTTTCTCACCTGGCCAAAAGGAACACCTATGTGAGAATGCTCTTCATTGACTACAGCTCAGCGTTCAACACCATAGAGCCCACAAAGCTCATCACTAAGCTAAGGACTCTGGGACTTAACACCTCCCTCTGCAACTGGATCCTGGACTTCCTAACGGGCTCCCCCAGGTGGTAAGGGTAGGCAACAACACATCTGCCACACTGATCCTTAACACTGGGGCACCCCAGGTGTGTGTACTTTGTCCCCTCCTGTATTCCCTGTTCACCCATGACTGCATGGTCAAACACGACTCCAACACCATCATTAAGTTTGCTGACGACACAACAGTGGTAGGCCTGATCACAGACAACGATGATATGGCCTATAGGGAGGAGATCAGAGAACTGTCAGTCTGGTGCCAGGACAACAACCTCTCCCTTAATGTGAGCAAGACAACAGAGCTGATCGTGGATGACAGGAAAAGGCGGGCCGAACAGGCCCCCATTAACATCAATAGGGCTGTAGTGGAGCGGGTCGAGAGTTTCAAGTTCCTTGGTGTCCACATCAACGACAAACTATCATGGCCTAAACATACCAAGACAGTCGTGAAGTGTGCACGGCAAAACCTTTTCCCCCTCAGGAGACTGAAGATATGGTATGGGTCCCCAGATCTTCAAAAAGTTCTACAGCTGCACCATCGAGAGCATCCTAACCGGTTGCATCACCGGCTGGGATGGCAACTGCTCAGCATCTGACCGTAAGGTGCTACAGAAGGTAGTGCGAACGGCCCAGTACATCACTGGGGTCAAGCTTCCTGCCATACAGGACCTATATAATAGGCGCTGTCAGAGGAAAGCCCATAAAATTGACAGAAGCTCCAGTCACCCAAGTTATAGACTGTTTTCTCTGTTACCGCACAGCAAGCGGTACCAGAGAGTCAAGTCTAGGACCAAAAGGCTCCTCAACAGCTTCTTATCTATGCATAGTCACTTCCCCCTCACCTACATGTACAAATTACCTCAACTAACTTGTACCCCTGCAGACTCGGTAACGGTGCCCCCTGAATATAGCCTCGTTATTGTTATTGTGTTACTTTCTATTATACATTTACATTTACATTTAAGTCATTTAGCAGACGCTCTTATCCAGAGCGACTTACAAATTGGTGCATTCACCTTATGACATCCAGTGGAACAGCCACTTTACAATAGTGCATCTAAATATTTTAAGGGGGTGAGAAGTATTACTTTATCCTATCCTAGGTATTCCTTAAAGAGGTGGGGTTTCAGGTGTCTCCGGAAGGTGGTGATCGACTCCGCTGTCCTGGCGTCGTGAGGGAGTTTGTTCCACCATTGGGGGGCCAGAGCAGCGAACAGTTTTGACTGGGCTGAGCGGGAACTGTACTTCCTCAGTGGTAGGGAGGCGAGCAGGCCAGAGGTGGATGAACGCAGTGCCCTTGTTTGGGTGTAGGGCCTGATCAGAGCCTGGAGGTACTGAGGTGCCGTTCCCCTCACAGCTCCGTAGGCAAGCACCATGGTCTTGTAGCGGATGCGAGCTTCAACTGGAAGCCAGTGGAGAGAGCGGAGGAGCGGGGTGACGTGAGAGAACTTGGGAAGGTTGAACACCAGACGGGCTGCGGCGTTCTGGATGAGTTGTAGGGGTTTAATGGCACAGGCAGGGAGCCCAGCCAACAGCGAGTTGCAGTAATCCAGACGGGAGATGACAAGTGCCTGGATTAGGACCTGCGCCGCTTCCTGTGTAAGGCAGGGTCGTACTCTGCGGATGTTGTAGAGCATGAACCTACAGGAACGGGCCACCGCCTTGATGTTAGTTGAGAACGACAGGGTGTTGTCCAGGATCACGCCAAGGTTCTTAGCGCTCTGGGAGGAGGACACAATGGAGTTGTCAACCGTGATGGCGAGATCATGGAACGGGCAGTCCTTCCCGGGAGGAAGAGCAGCTCCGTCTTGCCGAGGTTCAGCTTGAGGTGGTGATCCGTCATCCACACTGATATGTCTGCCAGACATGCAGAGATGCGATTCGCCACCTGGTCATCAGAAGGGGGAAAGGAGAAGATTAATTGTGTGTCGTCTGCATAGCAATGATAGGAGAGACCATGTGAGGTTATGACAGAGCCAAGTGACTTGGTGTATAGCGAGAATAGGAGAGGGCCTAGAACAGAGCCCTGGGGACACCAGTGGTGAGAGCACGTGGTGAGGAGACAGATTCTCGCCACGCCACCTGGTAGGAGCGACCTGTCAGGTAGGACGCAATCCAAGCGTGGGCCGCGCCGGAGATGCCCAACTCAGAGAGGGTGGAGAGGAGGATCTGATGGTTCACAGTATCGAAGGCAGCCGATAGGTCTAGAAGGATGAGAGCAGAGGAGAGAGAGTTAGCTTTAGCAGTGCGGAGCGCCTCCGTGATACAGAGAAGAGCAGTCTCAGTTGAATGACTAGTCTTGAAACCTGACTGATTTGGATCAAGAAGGTCATTCTGAGAGAGATAGCGGGAGAGCTGGCCAAGGACGGCACGTTCAAGAGTTTTGGAGAGAAAAGAAAGAAGGGATACTGGTCTGTAGTTGTTGACATCGGAGGGATCGAGTGTAGGTTTTTTCAGAGGGGTGCAACTCTCGCTCTCTTGAAGACGGAAGGGACGTAGCCAGCGGTCAGGGATGAGTTGATGAGCGAGGTGAGGTAAGGGAGAAGGTCTCCGGAAATGGTCTGGAGAAGAGAGGAGGGGATAGGGTCAAGCGGGCAGGTTGTTGGGCGGCCGGCCGTCACAAGACGCGAGATTTCATCTGGAGAGAGAGGGGAGAAAGAGGTCAGAGCACAGGGTAGGGCAGTGTGAGCAGAACCAGCGGTGTCGTTTGACTTAGCAAACGAGGATCGGATGTCGTCGACCTTCTTTTCAAAATGGTTGACGAAGTCATCTGCAGAGAGGGAGGGGGGGGGGGGGGGAGGAGGATTCAGGAGGGAGGAGAAGGTGGCAAAGAGCTTCCTATGGTTAGAGGCAGATGCTTGGAATTTAGAGTGGTAGAAAGTGGCTTTAGCAGCAGAGACAGAAGAGGAAAATGTAGAGAGGAGGGAGTGAAAGGATGCCAGGTCCGCAGGGAGGCGAGTTTTCCTCCATTTCCGCTCGGCTGCCCGGAGCCCTTATTACTTTTTATTTTAGTCTACTTGGTAAATATTTTCTTAACTCTTCTTGAACTGCAATGTTGGTTAAGGGCTTGTAAGTAAGCATTTCACGGTAAAGTCTACAGTTGTTGTCACGCCCTGACCTTAGAGATCCTTATTTATTCTCTATGTTTGGTTAGGTCAGGGTGTGACTCCGGTGGGGAAATCTATGTTTTCTATTTATTTGTTGTTTTTGCCAAGTGTGGTTCCCAATCAGAGGCAGCTGTCTATCATTGTCTCTGATTGGGTATCATATTTAAGTTGTCATTTTCCGTTTGGGTTTTGTGGGGTGTTATTTTCTGTTTAGTGTCTGTGCCTGACAAAAGTGTTTGCTTTCGTTTTTGTTTGAGTGTTTATGGAAAATAAATATCATGAACACTTTCTATTCTGCGCTTTGGTCCACTCTTCCTTCCACCGAAACAGTCCTGCCAGGTGCAGAAAACACTAAACAGAAAATAACTACACACAAAAACCCTATGGGAAAAAGCTACCTAAGTATGGTTCCCAATCAGAGACAACGATAGTCAGCTGTCCCTGATTGAGAACCATACCCGGCCAAAACAAAGAAATACCAAAACATAGAAAAAGTAACATAGAATGCCCACCCAAATCACACCCTGACCAAACCAGAATAGAGACATAAAAAGCTCTCTAAGGTCAGGGCGTGACAGTTGTATTCAGTGCATGTGACAAAGTTGAATTTGATTTTAAGCATTTAGATTTTAGCTTCTATATCAAAATATGTCATTATAATAAATCATAATAAAGGTTATACTTCTATTAATGGGAGTGAATCTAATTTCATTCATAATCATCATAAAGCTAAAATCTACAATCAAATTAGTAAATAAAAAAAATAAACGCAAAAAACTGAGACTTTCAACCCTTCATTCTTGGTTGTACAATCCAACTTGCAAAATCATGGCTTAAGACATTCACTTCATACATTTCCATATATGCTTCATTACACAATTTCATTTATGGATTCTGGCAATGACATGTTAGCTGGAGCTTTTGTTGCGAGTGGCATGAATATGACAGATTGGTAATCTCAGTCCATTTCTAGTCTAAAGTACTATACATTTTGCAATGTGCAGACCTCCACAATCAACCTGAAACACCATATAAACCATTTTGGATAAACCTAAATTAATTACGGGCACGTTGACCACCCACCCCCCTACCTCCCGGCACTCATTATTCTGCCGTTTCAGTTTGTCCTCCCAATGGCACATGTTCAAAGTGGATGGCCCTTGATAATGTCTCTCACCTGAGTCGCCACCATCCTTTACAGTCCATTATGTCTTTGTCCATTTTCCTACCAGTACATGAGAGAAGTTGGACGGGATCTCGTCCATGCTCACTCCACATTGGACTCATGTCGCACTCCTGAGAGAAAAGGCATGAGAGAAAAGGCTGGGTTTTTCAGCACATTTCTTATCAAGGTGGGTTGTGTGTGGGTGCTGGCGTGTGTGTGGTAAAAATCGTAGGGTAGCAATAAACAGAATGGCCAGGCCTTACTTAATTTGGGAGCTCCCTCAACAGCTGGATGCGGGCATCTTTACACTGCACAGTACACAGTCTCAATAACGTCTCTCCTAAGGCACCTTCAAGAAACCTTCAAGAAGCCCCTCAAAGGGAAAGACACAGATCCATTGGCAAAAAAGAAAGAAAGAAAATAAACATCTTAATCAGTCATAATTTAAAAAAAAAATCTTTATCGAGTTTACTGCATCTTGGGCAGGAATAGGCACCTTCCAAAGTCCCAGAACCCTTCTTTTGTAATCATTGTCATTTTGCATTGACATACAGTTCTGTACAAACTGTCCCTGGGACATCAACTAGTTAAAATATGAAACCTATTGTTTACCAAATCTGCTAGGACCTTCAAATAGTTGGTGCTGGCTTATCAGCTCAATATTCGGTACTAAAAACATTTACTTGGATCTTCTTATTCTGGACACAGTTTCACGTAATGTGAACAGATTATTGTTTTGGATGACACTACCTTCTTACTTAAATCACTAGTGCTACTATAGAATTGACTAATAAAAATTGAAACCTGTCAAAAATGTATAATTTCAATTATTCCTACCTCTGTCCCAAATTTCCCCACTGTGTCCCTTACAGATAGTTTTTTGTTCAGTGAGTACTGGTGGCTATCTATTGTTCCACAGCAAACTTATCTCTAACCCAAACACCAGATGGTGGCCTCTATCAGTCCCAATGCTCAATCACTCTGTTCGTCATGTAACTGCATATTGAAATACTTACTTTTTCAAATGACTAAAACATTACATTAGAGTGCTATCTGATATTACCATTCTCTTTGTTACTTTCACTAGTCTCCATATCTGTTTCCTTCAACTAAAAACCCTTCTACTCTTTCCAGTTGAAAAAAAAACTACTCCTAATACACACCGATTATTTACTATATATATATAAAGATAAGATTAAATTAAGAAAAGTCTGATGGGTGACCATATTAGCCTATCAATTGGGAATTATATAAACTCAGCAAAAAAAGAAACGTCCTCTCACTGTCAACTGCGTTTTTTAAAGCAAACTTAACATGTCAAATCAAATCAATCAAATCAAATTTTATTAGTCACATACACATGGCTAGCAGATGCTAATGCGAGTGTAGCGAAATGCTTGTGCTTCTAGTTCCGACCGTGCAGTAACATCTAACAAGTAATCTAACAATTTCAAAACAACTACCTTATACACACAAGGAATTAATAAGAATATGTACATGTAAATATATGGATGAGAGATGGCCGTGCGGCATAGGCAAGAGGCAGTAGATGGTATAGAATACAGTATATAAATATGAGACGAGTAATGTAGGGTATGTAAACATTATATAAAGTGTCATTGTTTAAAGTGACTAGTGATACATTTATTACATCACATTTTTTATTATTAAAGGGGCGATGGCTGTGATGGCTGTTTAACAGTCTGATGGCCTTGAGATAGAAGCTGTTTTTCAGTCTTTCAGGTGGTGTAGGTGTCCTGGAGGGCAGGTAGTTTGCCCCTGTGATGCGCTGTGCAGACCTCACTACCCTCTGGAGAGCCTTACGGTTGTCGTACCAGGCGGTTATACAGCCCGACAGGATGCTCTTGATTGTGCATCTGTAAAAGTTTGTGAGTGTTTTTGGTGGCAAGCCCAATTTCTTCAGCCTCCTGAAGTTGAAAAGGCGCTGTTGCGCCTTCTTCGCCACACTGTCTGTGGGGTGGACCATTTCAGTTTGTCCGTGATGTGTACGCCAAGGAACTTTCCACCTTCTCCAATACTGTCCCGTCGATGTGGATAAGGGGGGTTGCTCCCTCTGCTGTTTCCTGAAGTCCACGATCATCTCCTTTGTTTTGTTGACGTTGAGTGTGAGGTTATTTTCCTGACACCACACTTCGAGGGCCCTCACCTCCTCCCTGTAGGCCGTCTCATCGTTGTTGGTAATGAAAACCTACCACGGTAGTGTCGTCTGCAAACTTGATGATTGAGTTGGAGGCGTGCATGGCCACGCAATCATGGGTGAACAGGGAGTATAGGAGAAGGCTGAGAACGCACCCTTGTGGGGCCCCAGTGTTGAGGATCAGCGGGGTGGAGATGTTGTTTCCTACCCTCACCACCTGGGGGCGGCCCGTCAGAAATTCCAGGACCCAGTTTCACAGGGCGGGGTCGAGACCAAGGGCGGGGTCGAGATTGATGCTGCCATCAATCCACGGTTTCTGGTTGGGGAAGGTTTTAATAGTCACCGTGGGTACAACATCACTGATGCACTTGCTAATAAACTCACTCACCGAATCAGCGTATACATCAATGTTGTTGTCTGAGGCTATCCGGATCATATCCCAGTCTACGTGATCGAAGCAATCTTGAAGCGTGGAATTCGGTTGGTCAGACCAGCGTTGAACAGACCTGAGCACGGGCGCTTCCTGTTTTAGTTTCTGTCTATAGGCTGGGAGCAACAAAATGGAGTCGTTGTCAGATTTTACGAAAGGAGGGCAAGGCAGGGCTTTTTATGCGTCGCGGAAGTTAGAGTAGCAATGATCCAGAATGCTGCCAGGACCGGGACGCGCATTCGAAAATTTAGGGAGCCTTGTTTTCAGATTAGCTTTGTTAAAATCCAAAGCTACAATAAATGCAGCCTCAGGATATGTGGTTTCCAGTTTACATAGAGTCCAATGAAGTTCTTTCAGGGCCGTCGAGGTGTCTGCTTGGGAGTGGGGGGATATACAAGGCTGTGATTATAATCGAAGAGAATTCGCTTGGTAGATAATGCAGTTGAAATTTGATTGTAAGGAATTCTAGGGCAGGTGAACAAAAGGACTTGAGTTCCTGTATGTTGTTATGATCACACCACGACTTGTTAATCATAAGGCATACCCCCCCGCCCTTCTTCTTACCAGAGAGATATTTATTTCTGTCGGCACAGTGCGTGAAGAAACCGGGTGGCTGTACCGACTCTGATAACGTATCCCGAGTGAGCCATGTTTCCGTGAAACAGAGAATGTTACCATCTCTGATGTCTCTCTGGAAGGCAACCCTTGCTCGAATTTCGTCTACCTTGTTGTCAAGTGACTGGACGTTAGCGAGTAGTATACTCGGGAGCTGTGAGCGATCTATGAAGCCTGGCCAGAAGACCACTCTGTCTGACCCTTCTGCGGCGCCGTTGTTTTGGGTCGCCTACTGGGATCAAATCCATTGTCCTGGGTGGTGGTCCAAACAGAGGATCCGCTTCGGGAAAGTCGTATTCCTGGTCGTAATGTTGGTAAGTTGTCGTTGCTCGTAAATCCAATAGTTCTTTCCGGCTGTATGTAATAAGACTTAAGATTTCCTGGGGTAACAGTGTAAGAAATAATACATAAAAAACTAAATACTACTTAGTTTCCTAAGAACTCGAAACGAAGCGACCATCTCTGTCGGGGGGGTCAAAATCAAAGTTTACAATCAGTATCTGGTGTGGCCACCGTCTGCATTAAATACTGCAGTGCATCTTCTCCTCATGGACTGCACCAGATTTGCCAGTTCTTGCTGTGAGATGTTACCCCACTCTTCCACCAAGGCACCTGCAAGTTCCCGGACATTTCTGGGGAGAATGGCCCTAGCCCTCAGCCTCCGATCCAACAGGTCCCAGACGTGCTCAATGGGATTAAGATCCGGGCTCTTCGCTGGCCATGGCAGAACACTGACATTCCTGTCTTGCAGGAAATCATGCACAGAACGAGCAGTATGGCTGGTGGCATTATCATACTGGAGGGTCATGTCATGTCAGGATGAGCCTGCAAGAAGGGTACCACATGAGGGAGGAGGATGTCTTCCCTGTAATGCACAGCATTGAGATGGCCTGCAATGACAACAAGCTCAGTCCGATGATGGTGTGACACACCGCCCCAGACCATGACGGAACCTCCACCGCCAAATCAATCCTGCTCCAGCGTGCAGGCCTCAGTGTAAAGCTCTTCCCTTAGACGATAAACGCGAATCAGACCATCACCCCTGGTGAGACAAAACCGTGACTCGTCAGTGAAGAGCACTTTTTGCCAGTCCTGTCTGGTCCAGCCACGGTGGGTTTGTGCCCATAGGCGACGTTGCTGCCGGTGACGTTGTTGCTGGTGAGGACCTGCCTTACAACAGGCCTACAAGCCCTCAGTCCAGCCTCTCTCAGCCTATTGCGGACGTCAGAGCACTGATGGATGGATTGTGCATTCCTGGTGTAATGCGGGCAGTTGTTGTTGCCATCCTGTACCTGTCCCGCAGGTGTGATGTTCAGATGTACCGATCCTGTGCAGATGTTGTTATACGTGGTCTGCCACTACGAGGATGATCAGCTGTCCGTCCTGTCTCCTTGTAGCGCTGTCTTAGGCATCTCACAGTACGGACATTGTAATTTATTGCCCTGGCCACATCTGCAGTCCTCATGTCTCCTTGCAGCATGCCTAATGCACATTCCCACAGATAAGCAGGGACCCTAGGCATCTTCTTTTGGTGTTTTTCAGTGTCAGTAGAAAGGCCTCTTTAGTGTCCTAAATTGTCATAACTGTGACCTTAATTGCCTACCATCTGTAAGTTGTTAGTGTCTTAACGACCTTTCCACAGGTGCATGTTCATTAATTGTTTATGGTTCATTGAACAAGCATGGGAAACAGTGTTTAAATCCTTTACAATGAATATCTGTGAAGTTATTTGGATTTTTAAGAATTATGTTTGAAAGACAGGGTCCTGAAAAAGGGACGTTTCTTTTTATGCTGAGTTTATTATCACTTGTGAATAATGCCCAGCATAAGAAGCAATGCATTTTTTGGGACTTTTTCGAATCATAATCGCACACCTCATGTAGCCTAGCCCATAGTCCTAACATAGTCCTATGTTTTATTAAGGTTTGTATCACAGTGGCCAAATAACTTCTTAAAATGAAGAACATTAATCTGCTTTACAAGCCTGTAGAGCCTAACTGACATATATAAGCAGTGCGTGAGTTTCAAGTTTGGGGAAGATAATTTTCACCATAAAAATGCACCTTTACAATAAAAGCATCAAATACATAATTGCATTTGCAGTCTCTTGATAATCGGCCAATTTTTATAATCGGTCACTTTTGATAATCCAAAATGGAACATTTGCGATTATAGCCTACTACAATGTGAGCATTGCTGCGCTTATAATGTGAAGAAATAGCCTAATAGTTTATCAACATTTTAAACTAAACGTTCTGATCTGTTGCTTCAGCCACATTGCGTAAGGTGTTTTGGTGCAAGTTGTTGTATTAATTTGAGATCTATCCGTGCCGCAAAAGGCAAGGATTTGTTTTAGGGTACATTACCGCCACAAAGGGAATGCCAGCCGTGAAATTCGAGGCATTATCAAGTGCTTGTCAAATTGTGATTGAGAGTGTGTACAGCCTGCGCAGAAAAAACAAAGCAGAGGTTATATTAAATTAACCATATAGGAGCACCCATTTCTTTGTTAACCGCTCAACATAGAATAGCCCCGTGTGCACACTCCTTCAAATCGTTTGGAGACAATGCTTCTATTTTATTCAGTTTTGTTCAAATGTATTCTTCATACTATAAAATAATTTCAAATAATGCCACGGAATTATAAGCAAATCTTGTCTGCTAAATAAACCAGTGTAGCCACACAGTCATATGGCATAGCCACATCAGGACCTAAAATAAGGACAACTCAGAGTATGCTATTCTTTTCTTCTGAAATAGTCTACATTTCCTTCATATCATGCTTCTTTAGACCTGTCTAAAATAAATACTGTATTTATTGTGACTGTGTAGGCTATATTACATGTATTTATTAGACATTTTAACATGTCTTGGAGGCTATGTATGAAAGCCAGGAGATGCTAAATGTGTTTATTTTCATTAACGGTAAATGACTGAGTATGTAGTCATATTACTTGCTTGCCAATCACCAGCTGACTAAATTGCACAGCCCTATGTATTACCAGGGTGGAGGACATCTCATAAGCGTTTGTAGTTTTATTGGTTAGGGGCAAGTCCCGTACAATGCTTTAACCTTATCTTTACCCTTATCTTATCTTTAACCTTATCTTATCTTTAACCTTATCTTATCTTTACCCTTATCTTATCTTTATCAAATGATCCATAAAGGGAGCACTCTGAACATTTCTCAGAATATTCTTTACACCGCTTACGTACGTTCATTTGTTACTTCATCAGATCTCTCGTAACCCATTACACTCCATATTATGTTGCGTTTATCTCTAGTGACCTATTATGCACTTGTGTTACATCACAAACTCCTCCTCTACACCAGTGTTCTATTCTTTCAGGGGTTTAAATATTCACTCTAGTGTTCTACTTAACAGTATATTCGGGAATAGACATATCTTTCATTCATATCTTTACATTCACTTTTCCCTATATAACTATACTTAGGTATTCACATCCACACCACTCCATGTGCATCCTATGTGTCTTCAACGGTTCTCTAGCCTCCCAGAGACAATGGTACAATGGTCCCAGACCACAAAGACAATTCCCAGAAATGCCTGTAGAACGCTACTCCCTATACATATAAAACAACAACAACAGGTGCTATTATTAATAGTCCCAGACCATGGGCGTGGTGGACACTCTAGCCTTCTTCTGTCATATGTATTACTGCCATGGTTCCTCTATAGTCCATACAGCATCCACAGTATCAATAGTTTATATAGTCATAAATGTTATGGCCTCTATAGTCTTGCCGCATACATATAGAATAACACACACACTTTCACTCAGTAACTCCACACACACACAACTCACATCAACATTCGATTTGTGCTACGACTTGACTCTATTTTTATGCTACGTTTTATTATTATAATATATATATTTTTTTAATACAAATTCATTTAAATGTACTTTCTGAAATCAGTTGCCGTGTCCCTCGTTTGTTTGTGGATGTGTCACCTCCTGGGCAGCTCAGAGTAAAGGTCTGGGTGGCTCCTCGTCCTCTTTTGGTCAGACAGGAATTTCCCCTCACGCTTCATAAAATGTGCCACCGGTTTTCCTCGCAGACCCCCAACTGGAAAGCTCTGCAGGCCGAATCAATCATCCTGTTTGTGACGCCAAATAGTTGTAGAAATTCTACACAGGGACACTCAAAGTCAATCTTCAATGAATCATTCTTTATTATCAGCGCGCTGGAGAGGTTCCAAACAACTCAATGCAGTCCCGTTATCCCTTATATACTGGTTACAGACATGTTAAATATGCATAGTTCATAGGGTTGGTTCCGGCATGTGTCTAGCACTGTCTCCTATCTTTAACTTAAAGAACATACTCTGGGCGTTCTGCCAGATCGTCCTAAGGAGGAGGTTGTGTCCCCCCCCACCCCATATCTTTACCAAACACAGGCAGGAACCAAGGATTATTTATGACACCAAGACAAGACAAACATTTTCAAGGCTGTCTTTTCACAAGATAAAAATGTCCATCACAGGAGGATGGAAGCCAGCTGTCCTCCAGCAACACAACAGTGCAACCCTACAGAGTGCTGTTGAGGCTACTGTAGACCTTTGCAAAAGTGTTTTAATCAGTTATTTGGTGACATGATTATATTTAGTATAGTTTTATCTAAAAAGGATAACTTTTTAAATGTTTTACAATAAAAATGCTCTATGAAATTCAGAGGAGGATGGTCCTCCCCTTCTGGCCTCCACTGAATTGTACAGTACAACTCTGAGGAAAATACTGGTGCAGATGACCATCTGCCTTTACCAATGACAAACATATGAATGAATATATGACCTCTATGGAACTCAATCATGAGGGGCCCATTGGAGGGGCCCGGCCAATAAACAGAATAGAACACAAATAGTTTTTTATCCAAAGATTCACACAAGTTGTAACTATTTAATTTTCCAACATGTGATATCAATATTATTTAATTAAATGCTAATGCATTAAGGAAACCATATTATACTGATTTGACAGCAGCTAGAGAAGAGATTCCCTTGTATAACAAAATATTAAATCAAGGGCCTCCTGAGTGGAGCTGCGGTCTAAGGCACTGCAGCGCAGTGCTTGAGGGTTCACTACAGACCCGGGTTCAATCCCAGGCTGTCAGAACCGTCCGTAACCGGGAGTCGCACAATTTGCCCAGGTTAGGGGAGGGTTTAGCCAGGGGCGCTTTACTTGGCTCATCGTGCTCTAGCTACTCCTTGTAGCGGGCCGGGCGCCAGTAGGCTGACTTTGGTTGTCAGTTAAGCGTTGTTTACTCCGACACATTGGTGCAGCTGGCTTCCGGGGTTCAGCGGGCGGGTGTTAAGAAGCGCGGTTTGGCAGGTCATGTTCCAGAGGACGCATGAGTCGACCTTCGCCTCTCCCAAGCCCGTTGGGGAGTTGCAGTGATCAGACAAGATCGTAATTGAATATCACAAAATTGGGGAGAAAAAGGGGGTAAAATACACCAAAATATATATATATTCCATCAAACATTTCAAATCGACAGGATGGTGCTTTTAATATGTAGACATTGCAACAGTAATGTTAGTTTAAAATATCAGATAATATGGGACAACCAACATATAACAAAACAAAAATAGAATTCACAAGTATTATTTTCACTACAGCATTCACACAAGACTACACCAGGATTGAAAAATTCCAGTATCACGAAATCCTGTTTAGAGGATTCTGGATTCCCTGCGTATTCCTTCCTTGATTCCCGGAATCTTTCAATCTGGGTTTCTGGAAAAGTTACCTGAAATGTAACACTATTCTATACACACAAACAAACATTTGCTAAAACCTGACATAACACGTCATACAACAAACAAGCAGTGTGGAAGATTCTGGTAGAAAATGGGAATTAGACCAAAATAATAATAACACTATTTCTCCCTCCTCTGTCCTCTCGCAGTATAATTCAGTCGTTATATACACGTGAGAAGACAGTTTGGCCACATCCCTTGTAAATATGAAGATTTACTGAAAATATTCTGCCAATATTTACCTTCTGTCATAACAAATGATGATTTCTGAGGTAAGAACCAACCAAGACGGTATCAAAATAGTCAAATCAAGCTCTACGGAAATGTTCCCCATAATTCAACATCGGAGACAAATGCCTTCTTGTTCTTTAAAGCAAAGAAAAATGTATGTGTAACAAATATTTGTACTTTTACACAAATAAAAAAAAAGGAGCCACAAAGAGAGAGATTGGACTCTGCGAGTCCAAAATGGCGCCCTATTCCCTATACGGTGTACTAGTTTTTACTGGTCAAAAAAAGTGCACTATAAAGGGAATAGGGTGCCATTTCAGACATACAGACTGTGTCCTGCAGTTCTGCAGACAGTGTTTTAGCAACATGATTAGTTGGCTTCTAGATGGCGACTTGCCCACGTGTGGGCAGTGTCTTCTAAAGAACCGGGGACAAATGTGTTTAAAAAAGGCCAACAACTTAAAAAAGGTAGAGTATGTGTTCCCCTGATCAGCAAATTCATTTGCATAAAGGAATACAACGTTCCTTTACGAAGAAGAAACTGTCAGCACGCACACACAAACATCCACACTCAGGAACATTAAACATATACCTCTCAGTTCTAGAACCACACAACGTTCTGGAACTTTCCTGAACACAGTAGAAACAGTATCTCCTTTCCTGTGATCAGTTTATAGCGACACTTGGTCAGATAAACACTAACGTAACCGCAGTTGAAATGATTTCTATCCCACGATATCATTCCACCCACCACTAAAAGACAATGCTAAATAGATGATTAATTACTTTAAATAGCTCTGTACACACAACACAGGGTACAGTCAGTGTGTTTGTTTACATCTCTTTCGCTCTCATTTATCTCACTCAACTTCCTTTATCACTTACTGGTTTCACTCACTCCTCTCTCCCTTTCCTCATTCACTCACTACTTTCTCCCTTTCCTCATTCACTCACTCCTCTCTCCCTTTCCTCATTCACTCACTACCTTCTCTATCCCTTGGCCTTCACTCAGGTGTGGGTTTGGACGTGTTTGTGTGTGTGTGTGTGTGTGTGGGGGGGGTCTACTCTCCTCTCCAGTGGAGGACAGTGCTTCTGGGAGGGTGGGTGGAGGTTGAGGGAAGGGGTCATTGGCAATATGCCGCCTCCGGTGGGGTGATGGAGGTCAGAGGTTCAGGCGTCAGCGGCCCCTCAGTGGAGGAGCTCCTTGAGGTCACTGTCCGTTATCTTGGCATTGTCTCTGACGTCATCGAATGTGTACGTCTTGACAATTTTCCCATTCTGAAACACTGTGTGTAACAGGTCCTGGAGAGGGAGGGGAGGGAGCGAGGGAAAATAACAAATAAATGTCAGTGAAGAGTCTCATTAAATAACCTCAAAGGGTCACATTTGACAAACCTCAATAACTAAAACAACATTTATTTACAAAAGGCTATTGGAATGCATTGACGTGGGAGTAAGATATGATATGTGGACTCAACTCACCACGCCGTACTCCTCCAGGTCTCCCTTGCCCTCCTCCAGAGTGACAAAGTCCCCGCTCGCTGTCCGGTGCAGAGACAGACGACCTTTCTTTGACCTTTTGTTAGGGTCCGCCACCGGGTCCTTGAACACATTCACCTGGCACCAAAATGTAAAACAGTTACACTTCTCCTTCCAGTGAAGGTAGGATGTGTGTCTGTGTTAAGAGTCCTGCACGGGACAGTTTTTTGGAGATGCTCCCGCTCTCGCCAGCCACGTCAATTCCGAGCCCCACCTGGCATCAGGGTAGATTTTTCTCCGCAACCACGACCCACCCGCCAAATAATAATTTATTCTATTGTTGGCTCCAGAGCACCACCCGTTGAAATAATAATTTATTCTATTAGGTTGTTGCTCCAGAGTACAGCTATTCCCTTTCCCGTTGCACTATAGGCTATTCCCCTTTCCCGTTGACTCCAGAGTACTATAGGCTATTCCCCTTTCCCGTTGACTCCAGAGTACTATAGGCTATTCCCCTTTCCCGTTGACTCCAGAGTACTATAGGCTATTCCCCTTTCCCGTTGACTCCAGAGTACTATAGGCTATTCCCCTGTCCCGTTGACTCCAGAGTACTATAGGCTATTCCCCTTTCCCGTACTATAGGCTATTCCCCTTTCCCGTTGACTCCAGAGTACTATAGGCTATTCCCCTTTCCCGTTGACTCCAGAGTACTATAGGCTATTCCCCTTTCCCGTTGACTCCAGAGTACTATAGGCTATTCCCCTGTCCCGTATGAATTGATTTGTCTGCATGTCTATTCAACATTTGGATAAAAGGAAAGCATGGCGTGAATTAAGAACCTTATCTTCTTATCTCACATTGTGAAAATAAGAGTCTTCTAATGAAAGCCTAAAGCTGACATACATTGAATATCGCTCGATAATCAAATAGTTGAATTCAACCTTACATAAACAACTCCCAGAATCAAATAGGCTATAGGCTGCAAAATTAGCATTCATTTATTTAGTAGGGTATACTCAAACTCTTACCAGCCCGCACAGGTTTAAAATATATATGACCTGCAATATGGTCTCAATGAACAAAAGCCTGAATTAAATGTAACAATTAACTGATAATTAACCGAAATATAGGAAACAAATACCTGCAGGATGTGTATTCATCGACCGGATTGTTTTCATCCGACAAATTAAGTTTGCTAAAGAGCATTGGCACTTTATCGGAATCGGAACCAGTGCTTTGGTCAGATGACCTGAAAATAGAGGTGGTTGACCAAGCACACCAGTGGTGGGTTCGGTGGCGTAATGAGAATGAGTGAACAGAAAAGAACCCCATTGTAAAATATGGTGGTGGATTTCTAATGTTACAGGGATATTTTGCTTCCACTTGTCCTGGGGCCCTTGGTTACCGGCATCATGAATTACCAGGTTATTTGAAGATTCTGTATGGAGGAATGGTCTAAGATCCCTCCCAATGTGTTCTCAGCGCCGTTATTCTGGCAAGGTGAGGTATTGAAAACAGGGTGTCAATCATTTTGACCCCTACCTTGTTGAGAAAATGAAAGCGCTACTTGTTAAACAAAATCTCTTTCTTCTCTGAGCAATTACATTAGCATAAAATAATGCCTAAATGTTTTTTTAGCATACAATTTAGCTCAGTATTTGAATGATTGATTTTATACAGTCATTTCTGCTCATTTTTATCCAAAAAAAAGTGTCAATCATTTAAGACCCCACTGTAATATAGTATGCATGCGTATGTGATGGTGTGTGCAAGCGTGTCATGCTCTGCTCACTCCCAGGCCATTGGTGACCACGTAGCTGCATTTGAAGGAGCAGTTGAGCAGATCCCTGGTCAGTTTCTGCAGCAGAGCCCCTCCAGAGCCAAAGGCAATGTTCTCAATGCTCCACCGATGCTGCTTCATCCCCTCCACGATCTACACACACAGATTTGATTTTTTATTTCACCTTTATTTAACCAGGTAGGCAAGTTGAGAACAAGTTCTCATTTACAACTGCGACCTGGCCAAGATAAAGCAAAGCAGTTCGACACATACAACGACGCAGAGTTACACATGGAGTAAAACAAACATACAGTCAATAATACAGTAGAAACAAGTCTATATACGATGTGAGCAAATGAGGTGAGATAAGGGAGGTAAAGGCAAAAAAAAGGCCATGGTGGCAAAGTAAATACAATATAGCAAGTAAAACACTGGAATGGTAGATTTGCAGTGGAAGAATGTGCAAAGTAGAAATAAAAATGGGGTGCAAAGGAGCAAAATAAATAAATAAAATAAATAAATACAGTAGGGAAAGAGGTAGTTGTTTGGGCTAAATTATAGGTGGGCTATGTACAGGTGCAGTAATCTGTAAGATGCTCTGACAGTTGGTGCTTAAAGCTAGTGAGGGAGATAAGTGTTTCCAGTTTCAGAGATTTTTGTAGTTCGTTCCAGTCATTGGCAGCAGAGAACTGGAAGGAGAGGCGGCCAAAGAAAGAATTGGTTTTGGGGGTGACCAGAGAGATATACCTGCTGGAGCGTGTGCTACAGGTGGGCGCTGCTATGGTGACCAGCGAGCTGAGATAAGGGGGGACTTTACCTAACAGGGTCTTGTAGATGACATGGAGCCAGTGGGTTTGGCGACGAGTATGAAGCGAGGGCCAGCCAACGAGAGCGTACATGTCGCAATGGTGGGTAGTATATGAGGCTTTGGTGACAAAACAGATTGCATAGACTGCATCCAATTTGTTGAGTAGGGTATTGGAGGCTATTTTGTAAATGACATCGCCGAAGTCGAGGATTGGTAGGATGGTCAGTTTTACAAGGGTATGTTTGGCAGCATGAGTGAAGGATGCTTTGTTGCGAAATAGGAAGCCAATTCTAGATGTAACTTTGGATTGGAGATGTTTGATGTGGGTCTGGAAGGAGAGTTTACAGTCTAACCAGACACCTAGGTATTTGTAGTTGTCCACGTATTCTAAGTCAGAGCCGTCCAGAGTAGTGATGTTGGACAGGCGGGCAGGTGTCTGTTTAACAGATACATGTCTGTTAAAACTGACTCTCACTCTCTCTCTGTGCGCGTGTGTGTGTGTGTGTGTACCTCTTGCAGGGTGTTGATGTCCACTCCGTCCCCCTGTATAACTCTGATATAGGGCGGCAGAACTTTGTAGCCTTTGGAGTTCTCCGTAGGGATAAACTTCTTCCCCAGGATCTCCAGCACCTGAGTGGAGGAACCACTAAGTTTAAAAAATAAAAACAAGAATGCTAAAATCTGTATGGGAGGAACATACAGGACAGACTGAGAGGGCTTCCATAGGGCTCAATCTCAACTACAGAAGCCCGGTCATAGCTCAAAATACCACCCAAATCATGCACCCTCCGTAGCGCAGTTGGTAGCGCAAGGGACTTGCAACGCTAGGATAGTGGGGTGGATTCCTGGGACCACTTGTACATAAAATGTATGTGTGCATGACAATAAAAGCATCTGCTAAACGGCATATTATTATTACTACACTTATATCAAATGGCAGATTAACATGGACGTTGAATTTGTGGGCATCTTTCTCAGAGGACCTGATTGGGACCTACCTTCAGTACGTTATCCACGGGGATCCCTAAGTCGGGCAGACCATGTGGGGTTTATGGGGGTAGATTTAGGGTTTAGTTAGGCCTAGTGTTACCTTCAGTACGGTATCCAGGGGGATCCCTAAGTCGGGCAGACCATGTGGGGTTTATGGGGGTAGATTTAGGGTTTAGTTAGGCCTAGTGTTACCTTCAGCACGGTATCCAGGGGGTTCCCTGAGTCGGGGCGGACCACCAGTGGGGCGTCAGCGCTGCGGGACTCAATGAGACTCCTCAGGTCTTCGCCCCAGATCTTTTCACAGGCGTTGTAGATGTCATAGCTGTCACTGACGATCGACACGGGCACGTTGGGGAACTGCCTCACGATGTGCTCAAAGGCATCTCGCTCGTGGTCCTTCCCCCACGCCGTGATGGTGCTGTAGAGAAGGAGGGAGAATACAAAGTTATCAGATCTACTAAAGACAACAACAACAAAACGAATCCCTCTCCCTGTGAACTCATCCACGTAGTGCTGCACTACCACCACTAGAGGGCATCCTTATCAACGCTTTGCAGAGACTGGACTTCCAGAAGCTCATGTCCACAACAGTGCACTGTAGCGGCTAGCGGTGTCCTTTTAGTTTCTTTCTGAATCCATCTGTGCATTTCCCTTGTCTCAGTTACAATTTGAGCTTTATTTTCATTCTATCAAATCAAGCCTACCCGTATTAGCTAAGAAGTGAGGCGGTGTATCTCTAAATGCATTGATACCACCTCGGAGAACCCAGAGAGTGGTGGTCGGAGGGGGGCAAGAGTACCGTGTGTATCATATGGAGAGGAGTGAGACTGTGTCGTGATTCCGTGAACACAGTGACCAAGCCAGGGACTCTGGAGCCGAACTCCTAGAAACCAACGGGGCAAATGAACGGTGCAGTGGAGCAGTGGTACAGCCAACTCAGCTAGAGACGTACTGTAATATCCTGTGTGTGTGTGTGGTGTGTGTGGTGTGAATGCAATTGATATTTGGATATCAAAGCCACCCCCCCCTGCTTGCTTTCTGGGGCTAAGAAGCCCTATACAAGTGTAATTTGATTGATTCGGGACCAAGTAAGAGATGTTAGTGTGTTAACTGTGTGGTCACTGTGTGTCTTGACTGTATTACCTGTGCTCCGCGGCGGGCACAGAGAAGCCAGGCACGGGGTCTTTGGTGCCGTAGTACTTCTTAATCACGCCGATGCCAGCCACCGTGTCTGTGCCCTTAAAGTTCACCAGGTGGGCCGAGGCTCCGATACCTGCCGTCTGAAATGGGGAAGAGAGACGGTGAGTCAAATGTCACACACACACACAGTATTCAGACCCCTCGACTTTCCCCACCTTTTGTTACGTTACAGCCCTGTTCTAAAATGGATTTGAAAAAATACATATATGAATTTACACACAATAACAAAGCAAAAACAGGTTTAGACATTTTTGCAAATGTATTTAAAAAAAATAAAACTGAAAACTGTCGTTCTCAAATAACATCAAGGCGGTGGCCCGTTCCTGTAGGTTCATGCTCTACAACATCCGCAGAGTACGACCCTGCCTCACACAGGAAGCGGCGCAGGTCCTAATCCAGGCACTTGTCATCTCCCGTCTGGATTACTGCAACTCGCTGTTGGCTGGGCTCCCTGCCTGTGCCATTAAACCCCTACAGCTCATCCAGAACGCCGCAGCCCGTCTGGTGTTCAACCTTCCCAAGTTCTCTCACGTCACCCCGCTCCTCCGCTCTCTCCACTGGCTTCCAGTTGAAGCTTGCATCCGCTACAAGACCATGGTGCTTGCCTACGGAGCTGTGAGGGGAACAGCACCTCAGTACCTCCAGGCTCTGATCAGGCCCTACACCCAAACAAGGGCACTGCGTTCATCCACCTCTGGCCTGCTCGCCTCCCTACCACTGAGGAAGTACAGTTCCCGCTCAGCCCAGTCAAAACTGTTCGCTGCTCTGGCGGAACAATGGTGGAACAAACTCCCTCACGACGCCAGGACAGCGGAGTCAATCACCACCTTCCGGAGACACCTGAAACCCCACCTCTTTAAGGAATACCTAGGATAGGATAAAGTAATCCTTCTCACCCCCTTAAAAGATTTAGATGCACTATTGTAAAGTGGCAGTTCCACTGGATGTCATAAGGTGAACGCACCAATTTGTAAGTCGCTCTGGATAAGAGCGTCTGCTAAATGACTTAAATGTAAATGTAATATCACATTTACATAAGTATTCAGACCTTTTATTCAGTACTTTGTTGAAGCACCGTTGCCAGAGATAACAGCTTCGAGTCTTCTTGGGTATGACACTACAAGCTTGGCACACCTGTATTTGGGAAGTTTCTCCCATTCTTCTCTGTAGATCCTGTCAATCTCTGTCAGGTTGGATGGGGAGCATCGCTGCACAGCTATTTTCAGGTCAGTTGTTCGATCGGGTTCAAATCCGGGCTCTGGCTGGCCCCTCTACCATAAAGGCCTGATTGGTGGAGTGCTGCAGAGATGGTTGTCCTTCTGGAAGGTTCTCCCATCTCCACAGATAAACTCCGGAGATCTGTCAGAGTGACCATCGAGGTCTTGGTCACCTCCCTGTCCAAGGCCCTTCTCCCCTGATTACTCAGTTTGGCCATGCGGCCAGCTCTAGGAAGAGTCTTGGTTGTTCCAAACTTCTTCCATTTAAGAATGATGGAGGACACGGTGTTCTTGGGAATCTTCAATGCTGCAGAAATATTTTGGTACCCCTCCCCAGATCTGTGCCTTGATTACAATCCTGTCTCGAAGCTCTATGGACAATTCCTTCGACCTCATGGCTTGGATTTTGCTCTGACATGCACTGTCAACATGGGACCTTATATAGACAGGTGTGTGCCATTCCAAATCATGTCAAGTCAAATGAAGTTACCACAGGTGGACACCAATCAAGTTGTAGAAACATCTCAAGGATGATCAGTAGAAACAGGATGCACCTGAGCTCAATTTCAAGTCTCATAGCAAAGGGTCTGAATACCTATTTTTATAATCGCTTTGTCACTATGGGGTATTGTGTTGTCACTATGGGGTATTGTGTTGTCACTATGGGGTATTGTGTTGTCACTATGGGGTATTGTGTTGTCACTATGGGGTATTGTGTGTAGATTGACGAGGAACATTTTTATTGAATCAATTTTAGAATAAAGCTGTATGTAACAAAATGTGGGAAAAGTCAAGGGGTCTGAATACTTTACGAATGCACCATATATAACACCCCGCCCCCACACACACACCCTGTTCCTCTACCTCTTGTGAGGAGACTCCCCTGTAGCCGAAGTCGTGCAGCTTGTACTCCAGCTTGTCCAGGTTGCCAGAGGTCTCCAGCAGGTACTTGGCCAGAATCTTCTTCTGCTCCCTGGAGTTGGTCGCCACGGTGATGGGGTACCAGACCTGAACAAGGATGGTCTGGAGGGGAGAAGGAAGAGGGGACAAGAGGAGGGGGTTAGTAGATGGCCATTCTATTCTTGGGCCCAAGTCTGGAGCTATCGAAGCACAGCTTTCAGTGCTTTTGAAGAGTCTCTCTCATCCCTCCCTCTCATCCATTTCTGATCCCACTCCTTACACTCTCTCCTTCATCTTCCCTCCCTCTCTCATCCCTTCCTCTCATTCATTTCTGATCCCACTCCTTACACTCTCTCCTCCATCTTCCCTCCCGCTCTCATCCCTTCCTCTCATTCATTTCTGATCCCACTCCTTACACTCTCTCCTCCATCTTCCCTCCCTCTCTCATCCCTTCCTCTCATTCATTTCTGATCCCACTCCTTACACTCTCTCCTCCATCTTCCCTACCTCTCTCATCCCTTCCTCTCATTCATTTCTGATCCCACTCCTTACACTCTCTCCTCCATCTTCCCTACCTCTCTCATCCCTTCCTCTCATTCATTTCTGATCCCACTCTCTCCTCCATCTTCCCTACCTCTCCATCTTCATTCCTATCCCCTCCTTACACTCTCTCATCCCTTTCCTCTCATCCATTTCTCCATTTCCCGCTCCTTACACTCTCTCCTCCATCTTCCCTCCCTCTCTCATCCCTTCCTCTCATTCATTTCTGATCCCACTCCTTACACTCTCTCCTCCATCTTCCCTACCTCTCTCATCCCTTCCTCGCATTCATTTCTGATCCCACTCCTTACACGCTCTCCTCCATCTTCCTTGAACCGTAGTGTGCCTGTCCATGTCCCTGCCCTGGACCGCAAAAAATCCCTCTGACCCCACACAGCCCCATCCACACCCTCCAGTCACCCCCATCACAGTGTAGTGAGCTGGAACATGAACCCAAAACAAACCCTCTTGACAGACCCTTTATCCTGCTATGTGGAAGGGGAAGTGGGCTGTTTGGGAGGCTCAGGGGACAGACCCATATTCCCTGGGAAAGGGACATGGAGAGGACATCCACAAGTAAACACTGGGTTCGATGGGGGGATTCCCCACACGGCAAGCCCAGGACAGAGTTACTTAGCCGTGGCCCGCTGGCAGCTAGAGATGCCTGGGTCTTTGTCTCAGTCCAGTCATCGTTGAACGGACGAGTCAATATTATCACGCCATGTCCGAGTGTGTGTTTTGTCATATTTCTCCCTCTAGGAGCTGCGTATGTCCGTGAGAGTGTACGCGTGTGTGTGTGTGGAGGGTCATCTGTACGGTCTACAGGGTCAGAAACACCTTGTTAACCCCTAGAAGGTGATCACTACCTCTATACATGCAGGGTTACCTGACCTCTCACATGCTACCACAAGATGTTGCCAGCCACAGCTCCAAAAACTACAACACAATATGTGAAAGTGATCAGAATAATCTAGAAACACATGAATCATCTTTAAGGAACTGAGGCCATACAGGCCTACTATATGACTGGTTGCATTTCGATGCATGCATTGATGCTGATGTGGCAGTGATCTACAGCAGTAATGCCAGGTGGAGACTGAGGGGGGCGCCAATGAGCACCGTAGTGTGGATGGGGCTAACAGAGCCACATCCTCAGAGACAAACCATGATATACTGTATAATACAGTGGTCCCCAACATTTTCGGAGTCAAAAAGCAAGCAGAGATCTACTGCTCAGAAGAAAATAAAACATGACATCAAAAAATGTAAGTCTATGCAACATTAACGTGCAAGGCACAGCTGAGCATAAATGGAAATAATTGGCTTTTGAAATGTTTTAAACATTTTATTTTAATGGAGATACCTGCATCTGAGGGAGCAACCCTCAGAGGCGAGGCTGACCAGAGATAGGGGACACAGTCTTAAACCTGCTGGCGAAAATCTAGTCGCTAGGTATTATTCATGCACAAATTCATGCTGTTCCTATGACCAGAGTAAGTGAAATATTCCTCGATATTAAAATTAGAGGTCGACCGATTAATTAGGGCCGATTTAACGTTTTCATAACAATCGGAAATCGGTATTTTTGGACACCGATTAGGCCGATTTAAAAATATATCTATTTTTTTACACCTTTATTTCATCTTTATTTAACTAGGCAAGTCAGTTAATAAGAACACATTCTTAGTTTCAATGACGGCCTAGGAACGGTGGGTTAACTGCCTTGTTCAGGGGCAGAACGACAGATTTTTACCTTGTCAGCTCGGGGGATTCAATCTTGCAACCTTACAGTTAACTAGTCCAACGCTCTAACCACCTGCCTCTCATTGCACTCCACGAGGAGTCTGCCTGTTACGCGAATGCAGTAAGCCAAGGTAAGTTGCTAGCTAGCATTAATCTTATAAAAAACAATCAATCATAATCACTAGTTAACTACACATGGTGGATGATAGTACTAGTTTATCTAGCGTGTCCTGCGTTGCATATAATCGATGGGGTGCGTATTCGCGAAAAAGGACTGTCGTTGCTCCGATGTGTACCTAACCATAAACATCAATGCCTTTCTTAAAATCAATACACAGAAGTATATATTTTTAAACCGGCATATTTAGCTAAAAACAAATCCAGGTTAGCAGGCAATATTAACCAGGTGAATCTTCTCTTGCATTCATTGCACGCAGAGTCAGGGTATATGCAACAGTTTGGGCCACCTAATTTGACAGAATTTTGCGTTATTATGACATAACATTGAAGGTTGTGCAATGTAACAAGAATATTTAGACTGATGGATGCCACCCGTTAGATAAAATACGGAAAGGTTCCGTATTTCACTGAAAGAATAAACATCCTGTTTTCGAGATGATAGTTTCCGGATTCGACCATATTAATGACCTACGGCTCGTATTTCTGTGTGTTATTATGTTATAATTAAGTCTATGATTTGATAGAGCAGTCTGACTGAGCGATGGTAGGCAGCAGCAGGCTCGTAAGCATTCATTCAAACAGCACTTTCATGCGTTTTGCCAGCAGCTCTTCGCAATGCTTCAAGCATTGAGCTGTTTATGACTTCAAGCCTATCAACTCCCGAGATGAGGCTGGTGTAACCGGTGTGAAATGGCTAGCTAGTTAGCGGGGTGCGCGCTAATAGCGCTTCAAACGTCACTTGCTCTGAGACTTGGAGTGGTTGTTCCCCTTGCTCTGCATGGGTAACGCTGCTTCGAGGGTGGCTGTTGTTGTTGTGTTCCTGGTTCGAGCCCAGGTATGAGCGAGGAGAGGGACAGAAGCTATACTGTTACACTATAATAAAAGATTGCCAATGAGTGGTGGATAACAACAGGTAGGCTCTGTTCATTGCCGATAGGAAACATGTTTAAAGTGGTCGAGCCGCGCTTCACTATTCCTTCCAGTACACATTTTGCCCAGACATTAATACCTGCCTTATACAAAAGAACTTGAGAGCGAATTGTCAGAAACGCGGTGTGCTGCTCTAACTACAGACAGTTGGACGTCTAGAGCTACCTTACTGTAACGGCTCATTTCATTACCGCAGAGTGGGAGGTAAAAAAGCCATGTCCTTAAAACACGTCCCCTTGAGAGGAGTCACACCAGTGTAAACTTGGGGGAAGAGCTAAGGGAAGTAGTTGCAGTGTGGAAGTTAGAGAGGGATAATGTAACGATTCCTGTGACAACGCTAGAAATATTGTAAATGCAGTCGCACTAGTTGGGGCCACAGATAGGATGCTTTGCTCACGTTATTCATCTGCATCTCAAAAAGCAATGTCAGTGAATCCAATCTCTCGCCTCCCAGCAAAGATCAGGAAGGTGGTATCCTTTCACAAAAGCACAACTGCCGCACATGTTTTCAAGACAAAACAGGAGACACCGGAGCTGCCAAACCACAAACTAATCTAAGATGTCCCGACTAGATGGTATTCAAGCCATGGCATGGTCGAGAGATACCTGGAGCAGAACGTTGCGGTGTACTCTACACTGACTGATCAAGCTGTGAGGAAGAATGGCAAAAGATATTGTGACTTTGTTTGAAGATGACAACGTCCTATGCCAGTCTGATCAAAGCGCGCAAACCTCTCAAAACAGAACTCACAGCAGAGATTGTGACCAGTATACAACAGGTTGTATTTATTTTGTTCACGTGACATTTATTATTTTATTAGTTAATGATTTAACAATGAATTGTGACAGGTATTGTATTTATTTTGTTCATGTGACATTTATTATTTTATTAGTTAGTGATTTAACAATTAATTGCAAAGTAATAATTGTCATAATAGTGTCTGATATATATTTCTAACAACAAAACATATGTTTAAAGCTCTTCAGAGATAGTCATTTTCATGTCATTTAATTCTGCAGGGTCAAGCCACAGGAGCCAACCCCTCTCCAGAGACGGCAGACGACAGGGGTTGTCCTCCACAAAAGAAGTCTGCAACGGCGGAGCTTATTTGGGGAGTTGTTCACGACCCAGGAGCAAGGAACCAAGTCAAAGGTCAAGGTCATAGAGGAGCTGGTGACCTCATACAGGGAAGTGGACTGTATTCCCCTGGATGCTGATCCACTTACACTTACAGACCAAATATTTAATATACCCTCATGTTGCCATGTTAGCAAGGCGCTACCTGGCTGTGCCTGGGACCTCTGTCCCCAGCGAGAGGCTATTCTCCACAGCGGCTGACATTGTCACAGCTACCTGGCTGTGCCTGGGACCTCTGTCCCTAGCGAGAGGCTATTCTCCACAGCGGCTGACATTGTCACAGCTACCTGGCTGTGCCTGGGACCTCTGTCCCTAGCGAGAGGCTATTCTCCACAGCGGCTGACATTGTCACAGCTACCTGGCTGTGCCTGGGACCTCTGTCCCTAGCGAGAGGCTATTCTCCACAGCGGCTGACATTGTCACAGCTACCTGGCTGTGCCTGGGACCTCTGTCCCTAGCGAGAGGCTATTCTCCACAGCGGCTGACATTGTCACAGCTACCTGGCTGTGCCTGGGACCTCTGTCCCTAGCGAGAGGCTATTCTCCACAGCGGCTGACATTGTCACAGCTACCTGGCTGTGCCTGGGACCTCTGTCCCTAGCGAGAGGCTATTCTCCACAGCGGCTGACATTGTCACAGCAAGCTGATCTGTGCTCACTGCAGATAATGTGGATAGACTAATCTTCTTAAAGAAAAACGTGAAAATCTGATATTTCATTTTTTCTCCCTTCAAGTAAACAGTCTCAAGTGGTCCTATTTCATTTAAGACACTGCTGTGTGACTTAATGTTGATATATGCTGCTGGACTATGCATTCTTGTTGAAGTTCTGTTTTAAATGACTTTTATTTCATGTTCTCAGGCAGGCACTGCTGTTATTTTGATGTACCTTTGTTTCCACATTCTCCTGGGAACTCAAGCTACCCATGTTTACTATTATAATAAATGGAAAATCTAAATGCAAAAATGACATATTTCTCTGGCATTTATTTTGTCGATGTATCGAAACCATACCAAACCGTGAAACCACTGTAACGTATCGTACCGAACCGTGAGCTTTGTGAACCAGTTTCACCCCGAGGGAATAGGGTGCCATTTGTGATGCAACACCCATAGAAACTATCCTAGTCAGAGAAGCTAGCTAGTAACACTCCAGGCTAGACAGACAAGAGGCAGGATACGTGAGGAGGTTGTTTACAGATAGAAAGACTGATGGCTCTCATCATAAGTGAATTAAAAAGCGTAGAGTCACCGTGGCAGTGTTGTGTGGTGTGCTCTACGGGCAGGGCCTTGGTCAGTGAGGAGCGAAGTTAAATAAATATGATCATTTATTTTAGATCAGGCAGTCTCCCGAAAGCCCCACTGACTCGAAGGAGTCATTTGGAACAGACCGGAAGGACCCAATCCACTCACATTGATGGAGAGACCTAACCTACCTCTAACCTGACTGATTCTGCATTCAATAATGCCATGTAAATAAACTCCATTTCAAAATGGCTGCCGCTCCCATCCACTGACACTCACCTCCACCCAGTTGGTGAGCCAGTAGCATTCTGGGTCGGTGCTCTCCACGGTGAAGAGGACGTTACCCCGTGGGATCACACTTCCCTCCGGCACCGCCTTGATCTCTATGGGTAGGTGGCCGTCATACTTCTGCAATACACACACAACCGTTACAGCAGCCATTGCAGTTAACACACAACATTTACCCTAAAGCCCACGGTCTGATCCATTTTCTTTATCAGATTAGTACAAATAAAAGTATGGAGAGAAAAAATACAATAGGACACTAATCAAATTAAAGTGACCCTGATCAGCACGAGTAACCCAGTGAGCAAAATTGATTGAAAGATGTCTTTTCCACCAAAAATACATATTTTCAACATCTAGTACTCATAGGGAAGCATGGTGTAGGCCTAATTGGGTAATAGGTCTACCACTAGGTAGTGATGTCAGAGTTCAGAGAAACATCTAATGTGATCTCTATGGCCTCTCCCTCAGTCCTCTCGCTCAGTCCTTTACTATTCTCGTGGGGACGGGTAAATAATGGATTGTGTCATTTTGGAGCCATTTTTATTGTAAATAAGAATAGAATATGTTTCTAAACACTTCTACATTAATGTGGATGCTACCATGATTACAATACATTATTTACCATTAATTTCTATTGGGCACAAAATCATCTGAAACACAACCAAAACAAACAGCAAATGCATCCAAGAAGGTTGTAGAATTGCAAGCTTGATGTAATCATTGTGTGTTAGGTACATGGCACCAAATACTCAACTTTTGACTACTTTAATACACATAAGTGAATTTGTCCCAATACTTTCGGTCCCCTAAAATGGGGGGACTATGAACAAAAAGTGCTGAAATGTACTCCAAAGTGATGGAGTACAGAGGCAAAACTGTCCCAATACTTTTGGAGCTCACTGTAGTAAAACAAACTTGTATGTGTACCTCCAGTATGTAGTTCCAGCCCTTCTCGTTGAAGACATCATCCTGGAAGTGTTCCCTGTAGACCTCCTTCGCTTCCTGGATCTTCTCTGGAGTCACCACCTTCCCTGGAGGGAGAGAGAGAAAGGAGAGCGAGAGAGATAGAGAAAGGAGAGCGAGAGAGATAGAGAAAGGAGAGCGAGAGAGAGGAGAGCGAGAAAGGAGAGCGAGAGAGAGAAAGGAGAGCGAGAGAGAGAAAGGAGAGAGAGAGAGAGAAAGGAGAGAGAGAGAAAGGAGAGAGAGAGAAAGGAGAGAGAGAGAGAAAGGAGAGCGAGCGAGAGAAAGAGAAAGGAGAGAGAGAGCGAGAGAAAGAGAAAGGAGAGCGAGAGAGAGAAAGGAGAGCGAGAGAGAGAAAGGAGAGCGAGAGAGAGAAAGGAGAGCGAGAGATAGAGAAAGGAGAGAGAGCGGTTAAATCGTTGAAGCATCAGTGAACAAGAGGAGTGTATAGGATAGAGAGATGTGATAGTTTGTGAGAGCAAAAGAGTGAGAGAAGGGGGAATAGAGAGAGAGAAGCATGGAATTCCAACAAACTCTAGTCCCTCCATGTGCTATTAAATTAGTAGCGTCTCTCTCCCTCTTACAGAGCGGCTTTGTCCTGCTGCAGAACATGCTACAGGCTAGGGACACAGCCAATGTATACAGCTACACCTACACAGCACACCTACACACAACCACAACTTAACAGTTACACACACACACCAAAGTGTGCTTGATACGACCCCGTTGCAATAAAGTAACAAGGCTGGTATTTTTAAAAAGGTTATTTGAAGACAAAATAAAAACAAAAGTTGAGTTGATGTTATTCTAAGACTACTTATTGCGGGTCGAACTCTGTGTCATTGTAGAGAATATATGCTAGTAGCCCCTAGCACAGCTGCCCTTTGTGTTGCTGGGGTTCAAAGAGAAGACGCTCCTTTGTCTCCAGTCCACGCTAGTCCTGAAGCTCTCTACAGCACCTCTCTCTGCCTCGCCCGTGAAATCACGTTTGAGTTCCATTCTCTGATGCTGTGCGGAAGAATAAACACAGATCTAGGATCAGCTTAACCTTCTACAAATCCTAACCTTAGGGTACGGAGTGAGAAACTGAGCTTAGATCAGTGTCTAGGCTGAGGCCGCCCAAGGTGGGACATCCGGCGAAGCCTCAACAGGAGGCCCTAACAGGAGGCCCTTTACAATAACTGATGGCCAGAGGAGGAGCTATAGTCTAGGCCCTGTTCAAATACACTGAATATTTAAAAAAAGAAGGTGTCCTCTTTCCTTACTTCCTACCGTGGAGTAATTCCTGACCGG
Source organism: Oncorhynchus nerka (assembly GCF_034236695.1). Taxonomy (NCBI): domain Eukaryota; kingdom Metazoa; phylum Chordata; class Actinopteri; order Salmoniformes; family Salmonidae; genus Oncorhynchus; species Oncorhynchus nerka. Next base: position 47,339,486 of record NC_088418.1, on the reverse strand, counting down.
ACATTACTGGGTAGTGAAATACTAACGGTAGGTCAATCACAAGGAAGGATTCCTTTTAAAAGTATTGGAACGTGATCCTGGGGAGAATCTCAATTGCATTTCCTTGATTCCTCTCTACACGCCTCCTTCTCAAAACCCATTGTATAAAAGTCCTCAGAAGTTGAGTGTTTGGTCCCATATTCCTAAAACACAATGTTTACGTCAAGCGTGTGACTCCTACAGACTTCTTGGATTCATTTGCTGTTTGTTTTGGTTGCGTTTCAGATTATTTTGTGCCCAATAGAAATTTATGGTAAATAATGTATTGTGTCATTTTGGAGCCACTTTGATTGCAAATGACACAATACAGTATTTGCCAATAACTTCTATTGGGCACAAAATGACTTGAAACACAACCAAAACAAACAGCAAACGCATCCAAGAAGTCTGTAGGAGTCACACGCTTGAAATAATCACTGCGTGCTATGAATACGGGACCAAATAATAAAACTGTTAACTACACATGAGTGAATTTGTCCCAATTCTTTTGGTCCCCAAAATGGGGGGGACTATGTACACAAAAGCGCTGTAATTTCATTGTATCATTTCAAATCCAAAGTACTGGAGTACAGAGCCAAAAAAACAACAAAAACGTGTCACTATCCAAATACTTTTAGAGATCATTGTATCCTTATGGGGACCAAACAATTGGTTCTCATTTAAAATCCTTCACAGCAAGAGAACTGATCAATCATAACTTCCAAGTGAGGCAGAAAGAAAAGATTGCTTTTCAAAGTACTGAGACGTGATCCTGGGGAGGGACCTCTGAACTTCTCATTCAATGGGTTTTGCGAAGGAGGCGTGGAGAGTGGACTGCGAGGAATCAAGGAAATGCAACTGAGATTCTCCCCTGCTCGGTCAAGATGCTAACAGAGCCTCAGATGCCGCCAGTCCATGGTGTAGAATTCATCTGAGCACCTATTAAATGATATGCTAGCCTTGATCACATGACAGGGATTCTCCTGCTGGCAGAGACAGGAAGGATCACTCTCTTCACTTCAACTCTGCAGACTAGTAGCAAGGCCGAGTGGTAAAGAATGTTAACTCAAAGAAGAGCTATTTATATAGGCTTTGGCGTCTTATTTTGCATTATGAGGACATCAATACAATCCTTACCTTTTAAGTATTTGTTGGTGATGTACTGCAGGCCATAGAAGACCGTCGTCTCATACTTGACTTTTCTGTTCTTGGTCGGGTCAGGCCTCTTCTCGCGGCACTCGAAGTAGGAGTACACTTTACTGGTGTTGGGAGGGTACTGCTTGTAGTGTGTCACCTAGAGCAAAGATGGAGGAGACAACATGGATAAAACACATCATATCTTCAGGCTATAAAATGACAGTTAAAGAGATTGAATGGTACTTTGGTGACATCTCACTCGCTCTAGTTGCACCTGGGACACCCAGGTATGTGTAGAGAAGTGGAACAGAAGGGAGAGGATGGGCACATTGGGGACAGTTATAAAAAAAAAAGAGAGAGGGACAGAGAGACGGGCTGCGGAGCAGATGGAACAGTAAATAACGCAAACACAGGGGAATGAGCAAATCTGCTGACGATGCTTTTATTGATTAGCCACGACTACTATGCACATATAATTACACTGGCCTCTCTACAGCGGCATATCTGGCTGGCACAGTCCTGTGTCCTCGTCTCTGGGCACGCCCACATCAAACTCTCTCTCGGCCTAGGTTATTAACCAATGTTGTCCCATCCATCACTAGCCCCCCACAAGACCTCATGAACTAACCAGTAACTTAACCATTGAACCAAAGGTCAGTTTTGCATCTCCCCCAATGGGTTGGCTGATCCTAGAACTGTGCCTACATCAATCAGTGCTGGCCTGGGAATCAGTCCACAAGGACCTCCGCTCTGACAGAGAGACGAGCCCCCTGCGTGTGATGAGCCCCGAGTGTCACTGGCTGCTGGATGGATGGAGCCAACCAGCTCAGTCTGAATGCACACATTCGGAATTTAGGGACACAACAGGAGAGAGAAAGACTAAATCAAATATTTTCATGAAGCACAATTGACCAAGATTAAAGCGAATGTTTGGAGCCGTTCGACTCCATTCTGTTCTGTTCACAAACCTCTCTTTTTGGTGTTGTTGTATTTTACCAGACCAGGGGTTGTGAAACAAAGAAACATAAGCTTTGCATGGCAAAGACGGAACACTGAGAATCCAATATTTCTCCATGGTTTTAGGACAGTGGTTAGGGACTTTAGGGCCTACCTTATGACCCTTTATTACCCTCTATCATGTTATGGTGGATCAGTCACAGTAGCGTGTCCCTTGCCTTTAGTTTCCCACCCTCACTCTCTCTATCCTCACAGGCCCTCTAGTTCCAGATGCTGACAAGTCACTGTATGGCATTGAGCCCAACAGACAGATGTTTTTGTGCAACTCCACACACACACACACACACACACACACACACTGAACAGCATCATCACAGCACGGACAGTTGATGCTGGCTCGTCAAATATAATAGGATTAATGTGCAGCCTTTATTATTGTCCATCTGGTAAAGAGGAAACAACATATCAGTTCCACTGTGTTTATATAATGGTCTTGTGCCACAATGGTATAAAAATAAAACTATGCAGTATTGTGACCTGTGAGTGAGAGATTCAGTTGCTATGACAGCTTGGATGACAGGACATGGACAAGGGGCCACAAGGAAATAAATACATTTCATGTAGTATTGTAATCAACAAAAGCAGTCAGTCATAACTATAACATTTCTGCCTGCAAGGTCTATAAATTGTACCCATCAGCAGACTTTTTTTCAAATAAAATAACATGTAAAACCCAGTCAAAAACAGACCGAATCAGGTTGTGCGCTGAATGCACTCATTCCATCTCCAACAATATCGACAGTCAAAAAAGGTTTGCAAAAAGACCTGGAGCGTATCCAAAGGCTTACCAAAGTTTCGCTTTTGTTTCAGGATCTACCATAGTTTTTTTCTCCCAAAGTAAGCAAATGGATAGTAACACCAGTAGACGCTGGTCTGTTAGCTACGTCTCTTGCAGAAGCTAGCCTTCCCTCGGTTTGGTAGCAAAATCACCCGCTCAATTCATTGCTTTCTTGCGCTAGCTACCGCCTTTCAAATGAGCTGCTATAGCGTTCCCATTCACAACACATAGTTAAGACTATATATCCACTGCTCATTCGTTAGCTGCCTGCCTAGCAAGCGTAGCTAGCTGCGCAAAAAGGTGAGCTCTGCGTAGATTCGCCAGTGGCCACTCCGTCAGTCATCCGAGATGAAAATAGGCAAGAGGTTCCTTTCAGACTGCGGTAACTTACGACCTTTTCTACCTGCCCCTCTCTCCTCCCCATTTGGCCTAGCGATCGGACACAGAAAGCGACCAAGGCAAGCGTGATGGCCTTGGAGGATGCAACCACCTTGGCTGATAGAATTCAATTCACACTGAACCTACTACTAACATACCGGCGTCGCCCACTCACCTTGTAAGAATCAGTAGCTAACAATATGTTGAAATGAGGGTCTCTGTGCTCCATCTTCCCCTTGGTTTCAGTCAGTCGCGGGTGTCAGTATTCTTGCTCCGTGTTGGGGACTCACAACCTAGCTCTGTCGCTGGGGAAGGGACGCTGAAGAGACCGGGGGAGGCGGGACTCGCGTCACACAAGCGGAGGGGTAGACGATAACGTCGTGTAGGGGGGCAAGAACACAAAGCAGGCTTATCATTTGCCCAAGTTCTGAATCGTAAGGACTGTTCTAGGATCAGCGGCCCAAACCAACACTTTAACCGCAATACATTGAGTGAAAATGATTGGAATTGGCAAATACTGTAACTAAAAATAAAATGTTACCATGATAATACCATCATAATGAAGATGTAAATTATTGTATATAAAAATGTATAGATAAAAATATGAGACGGCGGTCAAATTAATTATTTGTGAAATTATTATTTTTCCCAGGAGCCACCATTATTGTTGTAACATCTCTGGAATCAGAGACGGAAGAGGAAGCGAGACATCCCACTATTTGTTACAGTCTATGCATCCCACTCTCTCGTTTTTTCTGTTTCAATGGAAGTCTATGGGCTTGTTCGACATTGCAGCCGCATTTGCTGGATTCATTGAAACATGGGTGAAATGAAAACCACCATAACCAGAAGAGAGCGCTATATTGTTCAACAAACCCAAACCTCACTGACAGCGGTTGTAACCAGTGATGGAAATAAAGTTTACATACTTAGGTTGGAGTCATTAAAACGCGTTTTTCAACCACTCCACACATTTCTTGTTAATAAACTATAGTTTTGGCAAGTCGGTTAGGACATCTACTTGGTGCATGACACAAGCCATTTTTCCATCAATTGTTTACAGACAGATTATTTCATTTATAATTCACAATATCACAATTCCAGTGGGTCAGAAATGTACATACACTAAGTTGACTGTGCCTTTAAACAGCTTGGAAAATTCCAGGAAATTATGTCATGGCTTTAGAAGCTTCTGATAGGCTAATTGACATAATTTGAGTCAATTGGAGGTGTACCTGTGGATGTATTTCAAGGCTTTGCCTTCAAACTCAGTGCCTCTTTGCTTGACATCATGGGAAAATCAAAAGAAATCAGCCAAAGATTGTTGACCTCCACAAGTCTGGTTCATCCTTGGGAGTAATTTCCAAATGCCTGAAGGTACCACGTTCGCCTGTACAAACAATAGTACGCAAGTATAAACACCATGGGACCACGCAGCCGTCATACCGCCCAGGAAGGAGATGCGGTCTGTCTCCTAGAGATGAACGTACTTTGGTGCGAAAAGTACAAATCAATTCCAGAACAACAGCAAAGGACCTTGTGAAGACTCTGGAGGAAACTGGTACAAAAGTGTCTATATCCACAGTAAAACGAGTCCTATATCGACATAAGCTGAAAGGCCACGCAGCAAGGAAGAAGCCACTGCTCCAAAACCGCCGGTTTGCAACTGCACATGGGGAAAAAGATCGTACTTTTTGGAGAAATCTCCTCTGGTCTGATGAAACAAAAATAGAACTGTTTGGCCATAATGACCATCGTTATGTTTGGAGAAAAAAGGGGGAGGCTTGAAAGCCGAAGAACACCATCCAAACCGTGAAGCACAGAGGTGGCAGCATCATGTTGCGGGGGTGCTTTGCTGCAGGAGGGACTGGTGCACTTCACAAAATAGATGGCATCATGAGGATGGAAATTATGTGGATATATTAAAGCAACATCTCAAGACATCAGTCAGGAAGTTAAAGCTTGGTTGCAAATTAGTGTTCCAAATGGGCAATGACCCCAAGCATACTTCCAAAGTTGTGGCAAAATGGCTTGAGGACAACAAAGTCACAGTATTGGAGTAGCCATCACAAAGCTCTGACCTCAATTCCATCAAATGTGTGGGCAGAACTGTGTGCGAGCAAGGAGGCCCACAAACCTGACTCGGTTACACCTGCTCTGTTAGGAGGAATGGGCCAAAATTCACCCAACTTATTGTAGGAAGCTTGTGGAAGGCTTCCTGAAACGTTTGACCCAAGTTAAACAATTTAAACGCAATGCTATCAAATACTAATTGAGTGCATGTAAACTTCTTACCCACTGGGAATGTGATGAAAGAAATAAAATATGAAATAAATAATTCTCTCTACTATTATTCTGACATTTCACATTCTTAAAATAAAGTGGTGATCCTAACTGACCTAAAACAGGGAATTGTTACTGGGACTAAATGTCAGGAATTGTGAAGAACTAAGTTTAAATGTATTTGGCTAAGGTGTATGTAAACTTCTGACTTCAACTGTATGTATATTTTTATATATATATATATATATATATATATATATACTGTATATCATTGGTTTTAACTGATGGGATTCAATAAGAACCCTCATCATGCAAAAACTGTTTAGCTTAGAATCTTTGCTAGTTTGATATAATAGTATGAAATAATACCTTGCCGGAGAATGACAAATGCTTCTTTTTCTTTTCAGGAGAGAACGTTTTTAGTGAATATGACAATGGAATATGAATATAAATACATCAGTCTTGTCATGGAAACAATAACATACTTATCCCAGTTTATAACGGCAAAAAAAATGTAATAGTAATAGTTATGATTATGCAATGAACTTATTATTTGGCTGTGGGTTTCTGTAGTCCAGTTCCCTCAAAACTACAGTTATGGCGACTCTGAGCGACCAATAAGAGCACAACATGTAGGCTTGCATGGGACTCTGCTTCACACATAACAGGGAGGGGTGAGTGGAATAGCCGACAGAAAGTTTTAGTACCACTTCATCGGACTCAACATGAACTACGGAGGAACTGGGACCATTGTACAATTATTTACAAATGCCTAGTCACAAACCGTGTCATATTTCTGCTGGCGTTAGTGTGTTTAGGTCTACTGAGCGGTACGTTTTTCTCCATATGGGTTTCTCTGGCTTTCATAATTTTCCTGGCGCATGTAATCGGCAATAAATGACCGTTACTTTCTGTTTTTGATATCTAACGGTCTGGATTTGCTCATGGGAATCAATAATTGTTGTATTTTTTTTTACAATGTCTGATTTTTTAAATATACTGTAGGTTTGTTTTTGTGGGCAGGTGTAGGAGACTTGTCAATTTCATTTCAAGTTGTGATAGAGTCATTTTTTGAAAAATGTTCTGAAATGACTAAGGTGTAATTTACAATGTTGCCAAATTCTGGTTACCCAATTTTAGTGCAACATTTCTCTTCTTTTGATGAGTTGATAGCAATGACTGTATGGGGTTGATACGTTGTTACTGCTGTCAGTGCTTCTTCTTGCTTCCTGCTTTGCAACTCACCATGCAGAGAAGTTCATCTGAAAGAAGTTTAAGATTCATATACACCATCATAGAACATAGAATTATTATGAGCACAACATATCATGAAAGAGTATCTTATTATAGGCTATGTTGACAAACACGAGATAATTTTACATGCTACATTTAACATCCCTTATACATCCATCTATTCTAATCTAAACTGATATATTTTATTCTTCATTGATAATAGATAACTCGTGTTATGGAACAGCAAGTGAGCGATGAAGAAGAACCTCAACCTGTAGTCCTAAGAGCAGAGATCCGGAGGAGGAGAAGAAAGATGAAAGCCTTCACCTCCACCTTCTCCGTGGCCATGGACCAGATAGCCGTCGAGTTCGTCCTCCCCACCACCACTAAGAGTAGCCGCAGCCCGGACACCTTGCTCCTGGAGGTGGCTGGGAACTGGACGGTGGAGCAGGTGAAAGCCCAGGTGTGGCTGAGGGTAGTAGCCACCAACCTGTGCCCCGAGTTCTACCAGAAGTACTCCCCTGACCACTGCATCCTGCTCTACCAGAAGAAGGGCAACTGGTGTGAGATCTACGATAAGCACCAGGTGTTTCAGACCCTGGACTGCGTCCGCTACTGGAAAGGTAGAAACTTTAAGTCTTAAATCTGTCTTTTACATCCTTTAATTATTTGTATACGGTATATTTCATTGTGAGGAGTGTTGAGATGTTTTAATAAAGTTGTGTTTGAACCTAAAGCTCTGAAGAAAGATGTGGGGAAGATCCACCTGACGTGCCGGCCTCAGCCCTCCGAGGAGTCCACACAGTACCAGAGGTACCTCAACTACCTGATTGGCTACGACGTCACCGACGTCAGCAACGTGCACGACGACGAGCTGGAGTTCACCCGGAGGAAGCTCCTCACACCCCGCAAGATCGAGCTGTCCGACCGGGACCCCAAACTATACTCAATGGACCCTTGGATCACATCCAAGCACCTCCCGGAGTACCTGCTCACCAAGGTATGTAACCCCTAACCTGGCTGCCCCAGGGGTGTAGCTCTGCGGGGCGACCCTCTGCTTCTTGCCAGCTCCCAGCCTGTTCTGTGTTGGGTGATGTAGCTGGTTACTGGGACAGCAAAATATTGCCAATTTCCGTTGTCTCTGTATCAATAAAGATTGAATAATATTTTATTCTAGGTGACCAACAGCCACATCCTGCTGGTCATTCACAGGAACAAAGCCAGCCAGACCATCAAGGTGTCCATCGACGACACGCCCGTCCAGGTGCTCCAGACCTTCTTTACAAAGATCTCCAATAAGAGGGCTCTGCTGGGAGTTCCTGAGGATGTTTGTGAGGCAGACTATGTCCTGAGAGTGTGTGGCAGGGAAGAGTATATCTATGGGAACCACCCGGTCAGGGACTTCCACTGGGTCCGACAGTGTCTGAAGAACGGAGAGGAGATCCATCTGGTTCTGGAGTCGGCTCCTAATCCGGGTCAAGACCTAGTCCAGAGAGAGGACTGGGCACAGGTGGATAACTGTACTGGAGTGGCAGGTAAGCTAGCATCAACATTCCCATAGTAATCTTATCAGGATGTTTCACCAATAGATTACAATTGACTATTATGTGCTTTTAAAGTAAACAATTTGTGCCACAATAACCAATATTATAGCACATGATTTTACTGTGGGAAGTGTTTCTTTGATGATTAAGATGATCCATATTCCTCTGTTCCAACAGGCACCCATGAGCAGCTGACGATCGACGAGAAAGACCACGAGCGGGTCTTCACCATCTCTCTGTGGGACTGTCACAGGAAGTTCAGGGTTAAAGTCCTGGGCATAGACATCCCGGCTTTGCCGAGGAACCCTGAGCTGATCGTGTATGTGGAGGCCAGTATCTTCCATGGCCAGCAGCTCCTGGCTCAGGAGAGGACCTCCTCCAAGGCTTTCACTGAGGAGGTGCTGTGGAACGCCTGGCTGGAGTTCAATATACGCATCAGAGACCTGCCCAAGGGGGCTCGCCTCAGCCTACAGGTAAACTGGTCAGCTGTATAAGGTGTATTGGTTTAGTCTGGCAGCCGTATCTATATTTGCTTTAGCCAACATCTTTGTTGTGGGATTTTTTTGTAGAATACCAGTCTATTATTTGGAGAATATAACATGAATCACAACTTAATTCAATTCATTACAATTGAACTCTATTTTCTTTTCTCCTCTCCCCAGGTGTCCTGTGGGAAAGCCCAGACCCAGATCTCTAAGGGCACCTCCTCCTACCAGGACAACGGAGGATCCCCAGGTGGAGGTGGCAGCGGCAGCCATGATGGTAGCAAGACTAAGAGTCGTCTGCTGTACTACGTCAACCTGCTGCTGGTGGACCACCGCTCGCTGCTGCGCCAGGGAGAGTTCATCCTCCACATGTGGAAGATGCCTGAGAAGACCGAGGACAACAGCAGCGTCAATGCAGACAAGTTGACCTCAGCCACCAACCCAGACAAGGCCTCCTCCATGGCCGTAGCCATCCTGCTGGACAAGTACTGCTACCCAGTGGCCCTGCCCAAGAGCAGGGAGGGCAAGGCTGCTGGAGGGGAGGGGAGGGAGGCCGAGGGAGGGGAGAGGGGTCAAAGGGAGATGCCTAACCACCTGAGGAAGCAGTTTGAGGTAATTGTTGAGACCGATCCACTGCACCCTCTCAGCCAAGAAGACAAAGAGCTGCTGTGGCACTTCAGAGAGGAGTGTATGCGTCACCCCAGGTAAGACTGACTGGCATGGTCATCTAATACTATATTACTGAATAACTTTGAGTAATCTGAGTTTATAACACAGAAGCACTTGTTTCATTCCAATTCCATCTTTCTTAATATGTTTTATGTACGAGTATCACAGAGATCTTTCGGTGAATATGATTTAGTGCAATTTTTGGGAGTTTTATTGAGATGTTGTAAAACTCGCTACTGTCTCCTCCCAGGGCATACCCCAAGCTGCTGGGCTCTGTGCTGTGGGGTAGACAGGAGGCTGTCCTGGCCACTCATAGGCTGCTGGAGAGGAGCTCTGTGTGGGACCGTAGTGTGCTGGATGTGGGCCTGGCCATGCAGCTGTTAGACTGCCACTACTCTGATGCTCACGTCCGCTCCATGGCCGTACGCAAGCTGGAGACCCTGGGGGACGACGACGTCCTGAGGTACCTACTGCAGCTGGTCCAGGTGAGTTAGTCGGACTTGTTGGAACCAAAATTTGTCTGAGAAATGTCTGATGCGTTTCAGTCTTGGTTCTGTCAAGATTCAGCCTGTGCCACAGAGGAACCGAGTTTCGTTACCCAGCCCTAGTCATGCAAGTTGACATTTATTGTCATGACTCTTGTCCCGGAGGCAGAACAGAGTGATTTCACTTTAGATAGGCCCGCTGCAAAGTTAAAATGAGCTATATTGAAAAAATTCATAAAAGCAAACATTTGCTTTTTTGATCTTAATTTAAGGTTAGGTTTACGCATTATGGTTAGCAGTTTGGTTAAGGGTAGGTTGAAAATCTGATGCTATGACTTTGTGGCTGTGCTAGCTAGTGACCACTCTGCAGAGCTGCCTCCGGGATAAGATTCATGACGAGAATAACTAAATCGCCCTAGTCATATGTGGTTGGTCTACCTGTCTCTGAGTGTAGAAGCAAACATAAAAACAAAGTAGTTGTTTAATACATTGACCAGGAAAAAACACAAAAACAACCTTTACAGACAAGACTACCTAGTATTTTCCCAGAAGGGAGCACCTGTCGGTAGTTTTGCATGTGCCATTCATCACTGTAGAGTCAAATAACTGTCTCTATTGTCAACAATGAGGCCTTGGTTAAACATGCAAAACAGTATGAGTATGAACAAATCCCCAAACTGGAAGGTACTTTATAATGTTGCATTACAGTTTATTGAAACATTTAGCTTGCATTTATGATGTGTTTATGTTGAGAAAAATGCATATGTGTTTTTCAGGCTGTGAAGTTTGAGCCGTACCATGACAGTGCCCTGGCCAGGTTCCTGTTGAAGAGAGCTCTCAGGAGTAAGAGGATAGGTCATTTCCTTTTCTGGTTCCTGAGGAGTGAGATCACCCAGTCCATGCACTACCAGCAGAGGTACGCTGTGCTGCTGGAAGCCTACCTCCGAGGCTGTGGAGAGGACATGCTGCAGGACTTCAGACGCCAGGTGGGTGATCGTATAGCCGTGACCCCGGCCGAGAGTACGGTGTGATGTGTAGGAGTGGGCGAGGAGAGTTCCTCCACCGTATAATGTGACTGTAAGGTTTTGACGTCGTAGCCAATCAGGTAATCGAGGTACCTCTGGTACTGTGTGGACTCCTCGGAGGGCTGAGGCCGGCACGTCAGGTGGATCTTCCCCACATCTTTCTTCAGAGCTTTAGATTCAAACACAACTTTATTAAAACATCTCAACACTCCTCAGAATAAAATATACCGTATACAAATAATTAAAGGATGTAAAAGACTGATTTTTAAAAAGACTAGGTCGCTAAAAGTGTCAGATAACGAGGACCTGAATCAAGAATAATCCGATTCATTATCATCAACAGGTGGAGATGACAGAAGCCCTGCAGAAAGTCACTAGGGAGATCAAGGCCATGTCTGCTGAGAAATATGATGTTTCTGCACAAGGTGAGCCTGCCGCCTCAGGTCAACGTACCTCGTATAAGAGATCAAGATAAATTCCTATATAAATGAACATGTAATGAGTCCCGGTGTTACGCTCAGTTGTGTTCCAGCTGCGTCAGAAGCTGGAGAACCTGCAGACGTCTGGGCTGCCAGAGAGCTTCAGAGTGCCCTATGACCCGGGTCTACGGGCTGGTGCTCTGGTGGTGAGTGGAATAATACCTATCCACCTCTATTCTACCCCCCTCTTATTTTCCTCCACGTCTCTTCTCGCTTGTCTCCATCCCTTTCCTCACCATCATTTCCTGCATCCTCCACTAATTGTATTCTTACTCCTCCCTTCTCTCCTGCGTTTGACTCTAAACATGGGTCCCTCTCTTCAGATAGAGCAGTGTAAGGTGATGGCCTCTAAGAAGAGACCGCTGTGGCTGCAGTTTAAGAGGGCTGACCCCACCACCTTGTCCAGTGACACCATCGGGGTCATCTTTAAGGACGGGGATGACCTCAGGCAGGACATGCTCATTCTACAGGTGTGTGGGCTTGCTTTCTCAAGGGGTTAGGCAAAACTGTCCACCAAATGTTCCATGACAAGGAAGTGCTCCTCTTTTTAGATTCTGCTGATCATGGAGTCCATATGGGAGGAAGAGTCTTTGGACTTGTCCTTACTGCCCTACGGCTGTATCTCTACTGGGAATAAAATAGGTATGTCAACTGACTTTACACTGTCATGACGCATTAATAATAATATATTATAACATATAACATATACTGTAGAAATAATTATATATATATATGTGCCATTTCTTATAAAATAAGCATCTCTCTCGCTCTCTCTCTAGGGATGATTGAGATAGTGAAAGATGCCACCACTATTGCCAACATCCAGCAGAGCGTTGTGGGAAGCACAGGAGCATTCAAGGACGAGATCCTCAACCAATGGCTGCGGGACAAGTGTGTGAGCGAGGAAAAGGTAGCTAGCTAGATTAACTCCCACGGTGCTGCAGCGTCTCAGCTGTAGAGGATATAACTGCGGCGCAAAGGGGGAAGGAAACACACCTGCTACATTTCCTGTTACCCAGGGCTTTGTCTGCAGCACTATTCATGTATACTCAGACTGTGTAGGCTGAAGCACCTCCACATTTTCAGCTCTGCTATGTCTATTTTGGAATTGGCCGTTTAGAAATAGCCCAATGCAGCAGTCTCCATAGCTTTAGGGTGAAGGTATACCACAGAAGCTACCACAGCGCTAGCAGATGAATAGAGAAAGATGAAACACGGTTTGAGTCACTGTGTTTGCTCAAATGTTGTCTGTGGAAATAATCGAGCAGAGCTGGTTGCATGAAATTGCAGCTCACAAATTCTCTTCATTTCATTCTCTCCACTCTGTCTCTATCACTTCCCTTCTCTCTCTCTCTCTCTCTCTCCCTCCTTCACTCGCCATCATTGTCTCTCCCTCTCTTTTGCTGTCTTTCTCTGTCTCTCCCCGTCTCTCTCTTTCTGTGTGTGTGTGTGTGTGTGTGTGTGTGTGTGTGTGTGTCTCCTCCCTGTAGTTCCAGCAGGCGGTGGAGAGGTTTGTGTTCTCCTGTGGAGGGTACTGTGTGGCCACCTACGTGCTGGGGGTAGGAGACAGACACAACGACAACATCATGATCACTGAATCTGGTACCAGAGCTCATCCTCATCTCCCTATAGCACAAACACGATACAGTACTTGGCTTTAAGTGGCTGCCAAAACATTAGGAATACATTCCACAATATTCTATATATGTGGGTGAACCCATAGAAAGTGTTTTTTTGTTCATCTGAATGTAGTCATTTGTTTCTGATGTATTGGATGGTTGATCTATAACATACTTTTCCCCCCCATTGATATGTCTGCCCTCAGGTAACCTGTTCCACATAGACTTTGGCCACATACTGGGGAACTATAAGAGTTTCCTGGGTATCAGTAAGGAGAGGGTTCCCTTCGTCCTCACCCCTGACTTCCTCTATGTCATGGGCACATCAGGGAAGAAGAGCAGCCCACACTTCCAGAGGTTCCAGGTACTCAGACTAACTTGTTGTCTAACTAGTAAAAATACACACACACACACACACACACTTAACTAGAGTATTTATCTCATCTAGAGTACTAACACATACCAACCCCCCTCTCTCCCAGGATGTGTGTGTGCGGGCCTACCTGGCTCTGAGGCATCACACCAACCTCCTTGTCATCCTGTTCTCCATGATGCTGATGACAGGCATGCCTCAGCTCACCAGCAAAGAAGACATCGAGTACATCCGCGAAGCGCTGACTGTGGGCCGGCCGGAGGAGGAGGCACAGCGCCACCTGCTGGACCAGATAGAGATCTGCAGGGACAAGGGCTGGACCGTGCAGTTCAACTGGTTCCTACACCTGGTGCTGGGCATCAAGCAGGGGGTGGATAAACGCTCGGCTTAGGGGGCTCCCCTTGTGGTGCCAATGGCTTAGTGGGCTGGCAACACCAGTGTGATGGGTTCGAATCCCACAAGGGCCACATATGTGATAACTCTAAACCACTTTAGGTACAATTACTATGTTGATTAGACTCCCAAATAAGGAGAGAGAGATATAGTCAAAGACCAAAGTCTGGTTCTAAAAGTTTGTCAACCCAATTATGTAAGCAGCTGTTCCAATACATGACTCATTGACTGTACCATGGACTGTATACAGTACCAGTCTTATTTTTGCACTTTCAAGATCAAAACCGGATCTTACCATATGTTTATGAGTTATACATAAATATTGACTCCTGTTCGCTTCCTAATGCACTGAATCCGATTGTATCATCTGTTAATATAACATCAGACTTGCATGACTGATGGTGGCAATACCAAAATAAACCTGATCGTAGAGAAATATAGTTATATATGACCTCCCGTCGCTAGAGGGCGACATGCAGATTTTAAACTGAGTGATTTACCAACACCATCAGAGGAAGAGGTATCTAGGAAACCAAAGGAAGCTTTTCCACACCAAGGTGAGTTCACGTAAACAATCAGAATTTCGGTGTTTTATCCTGGATGTAGTCAGTATAGTTTTACCATAAAGTGACCTTTCACTCACCAAGATAAAAGAGCTTGAGGATCAGGCGCGCAGTATCGAAGTAGGCTAGCTAGCTACTTCAATTCATATGAAACGTGTGCAGCGCCACATTGAAGCCAGTGAATCCCAGCTAACCCAATCGTGTCTGTGTGTCCTGGACAAGTAGCCTCTCTCCATCTCTCAGGTCTTTGGTATGGGGATGCGGTTGCAGCCTCGGTGTCTGCAGCTGGACTCCGTACTGCAGACAGTGAGTGTCCTGGAGGCTGTGATCCGGAGGAGCTTTGGTCCTGATGGAGGACAGGTGCTGTTCACACGGGACACGGGGCAAACTCTGCTGACACGCCACGGAACACGCATCCTCACAGCCCTGCGGGTGGAACACCCGCTGGCCAGGTAACACAAGTTAGAGTGGAGTTAAGCGGTCAGGAAATCTCGCTCATTGCTCATGGAGCGATGCCTGCGCACAGCTCCAGCGCTCCACGTCCATTCAAACCGCCCACAATTGAACCAACACCCACATATTTTTTTGACTACCTGGACCTACTATTTGGTTGTGGAGTATTGAAACCAAACCATGTGATTTGAATAAAAAGTACTTTAATAAACATGAAAAGGTGAATGTAAGACGTGCTCACAATTTCAAATTGGCTACATGTCATATTAAACAGCATATAAACACTCTAAATAGGCCAGGAGCCAGACAGGGAACCTAAGAAAGAACGAAAATGGATTATTTAGGCTATATTAAAATTATTTCAAGGCTATAGCTTACAAAGAAATATATTGTGAACACACTAGGCTGGTAGGGAGTCAGGGACATTAAGCACTCAGCATTTTAACAAAGGTTTGTTGTATTAAATCGTTATAGTCTATAAATTGTGCATAGAAGCTGCGACTTAAATGAAAAATGCCTTATTAGGCTCAGTCTAGAGTTCCTTGGAATTCATTTTTTAGAAACACCAGTTTGGCCAGAGACTGGTTTCAGGCTCATGTGATGGTGCCTGGAGAGCAGGTCAGCAGTGGAGAATATCCTCTCCAAGTTTGCAGAGCCACTGAGGATGTTAAACAACCTTTTGGCCACTCCTGCCAGGCTGGGCAGGGATGCAAAGTTGTTCTTTTCTTCTTCTGTAGGTAGGCCTAAAGGTTTTTAGTCAAAAACAACCCATTCAAAAACGGAAAGCGCCTTGAAAGTTGGAATATGAAAATCAATTATGGCCCATTGTATAGATAATCTAACAAAAAAGATGGAACATTTTCAGAGATCTGATTTGTTATGTATAAATACTTTGCTACAATGAAACGTAATTAGCCACTCACCTCGTTCCTTTCTGTTAGCATGTGCACGTAGTAAAGGACACCATCATGCTTTAGGGTTATGTGTCTTTTCAGATTCCGCAATGATTATTTAGTTGTGGACACCACTTCACCACACTCCCTCTCTTGCTCTTGGTCCTCATCTTTGTAAGACACCTTGATTTAGCACCGGTGTGTTTTGTCAGTTTCTTTCTGAAAACATTTAGCGAACGCCGTGACAGTAGTTAAAGTAAGGGGCTGTAGCAGCACACAAGTAGACTAAACATGCATGCTGGGCCGGGCATGGCCTGAGCTCGTGAAGTGATTGTATACTGGAGCGCTATTGGCTGTCTACACTGTATTCCTGATCAATTTGATGTTATTTTAATGAACAAATTTTTTTGCTTTTCTTTCAAAAAACAAGGACATTTCTAAGTGACCCCAAACTTTTGAACGGTAGTGTACATACATATATATATATATATATATATACACATGTTCACGCTTACAGTACTTTGTGAAATCTCAATCTCTATGTGTGTGTGTGTGTGTAGGATGGTGGTGGAGTGTGTGAGGAGACACAGCTCGGTGACAGGAGATGGCTCCAAGACCTTCGTCCTGCTGCTCGCCTCATTGCTACGGGAGATACAGAAACACACCCGAAAAGCCCGCCAGGAAGGCGCAGGCGCCAAGCGTTTGGCTGAAGCTCTGTTGGCCTTCGGATTGGACGAGCTCAGTGATGTCATCACTGTTGCAGTGGCTCCACATGGCTCCTCCCTTTCAGACCCACACACCCCAGGACAAACAGACACACACACTCTGTGCCGCCTACTCAGTGCTTTCCTTCACACCCGGATCAGCCCTACTCATGCTGAAATCATCAGCCAACTGACCTGTGAGCTGCTCTCGCATTGGAGCTGCCATGGCGACTTCATTAACGAACACTTCCCTGCTCTGCACACAGCAGTATCAGGCTTCCCTATTGGCTGTTCCCGTCTGCTGGAGGGCCAGGTCGTACATGCAGATTTCTCTACACCCCTCCCACTCCGCGACCATGGACCAATCAGGGCCCTAGCGGTGACGGAACCCCTAGAACCCAGCCTGCTGATTGGTGGAACTGTGCTAGAGCTGGGTGGGGCTAATAGAGAGATAGAAAGTGTGTGTGTGAGATTAGGGAGGAGGTTAGACAATGTGTGTGTCATTCTACAGCATCTAGGAGTGTCTCTGCTCCTCTCATCAGTCAGACAGTCGGAGGCCTTCCTGGCTGCAGTGGGGAGGTATGGGGTGTGTGTGTTAGAGTGTGTGTGTGAAGACGACCTCACCTTGTTCTCTGTGCTCAGTGGAGCCCAACCTGTCTCAGACTGGGCTGTGATTGGACAGGAACACGTTGCTACGGTTACCTTCTGCCGGCCGCTGGTGCTGGGAGCTCACAGGTATGGTAACAGGATAGTTACACACACACATACACACACACACACTATTCTAATTATGTGGTTTTCTCTCTCCCAGGTTCGTCAATTTGGGGTTTCCTAAGGCAGAGGACAGGGGCAGACCCCACAGTCTGGTTGTGTGTGGACTGACCGAGGGCCAGACGGAACAGAGTGTGTGTGCAGTACGAGATGCTCTACACATGCTGCGTACTACCTGGGGCCCCAAACACAGGACTAGAGCTACAGAGAGAACGGCACGCACAGACGTGATGGAGCCTTGTTGTGTCATTTCCGTGGGCGGGACTTTTGAGTTCCTGTTACACCACACACTCCTACAGCGCAAACACGGACACACACACTCTGTCACACACAGGCACACACACACTCCGTCACACACAGACACGCACACTCTGTCACACACAGACACGCACACTCTGTCACAGACAGACACGCACACTCTGTCACACATAGACACGCACACTCTGTCACAGACAGACACGCACACTCTGTCACACACAGACACGCACACTCCGTCACACACAGACACGCACACTCAGTCAAACGCAGACACACACACTCTGTCACACACAGACACGCACACTCCGTCACACACAGACACGCACACTCAGTCAAACGCAGACACACACACTCTGTCACACTTGGACAACCCTGCCGTCTCGGGGATGCTAGCAGAGGCCCTACTGAGTGTGCCCAGACAGATCTACTCCCACAATCCTCGGCACTACCTGGAGGCTCACGCACACACTCTCAGTTGCATGCGTAACCATGGTAACTCTACGTACCCCCCGGAAATTAGTGCTGTTCTGGCAGCGGATGGTTCTAATATGGTCCAGGCTGACACTGGGTCAGGGTCTATGTCTGGGTCAGGGGTAAAGGAGGTTACAGTTTGGTCAAGTTCTGGCTCTAGTTCAGGTGTGGAGTCAGTGTCCTGTAAGTATCAACTGATCCTGGCTGTTCTACAGTGTCTCAGGAGTCTACTGTCTGTGGACACTGTACTACACGCTAATACCTCACACGCCTGTCAGAGAGAAGAGGAGGAGGGTGACTGAGAACTCATACTTGAATTCCTTTGTGTTTTTGTTTTATTGTTCATCCAAATGTTTCATATTCACTTCTTGAAAAAGCCATCTATTTGTTTGGTATGTCTTTGCAGATGAATTTGTATGGTAGTAAATCTGATTTTTATTTGATGAAAAAGGAGTGTGGTTGTGTTACATTGTTACAGCGACAGAACAGATCGTTTCCTTCATCGCCTCTCCTCCGCTCCATTGTAGAGAAAACACTCTGCCCTGTTTGTATCAATTACAAACGGAATCTCCTTGTGAAATAAAGGTTAACAGTCTAGGCCCACATCGGACAATTGTTATGCCAAAAACATCTAGTATTATGCTATACTGTCAATATGCATGACGAAATATATAATGTACTGATGTGAATTTTGAGAAGGGTAAAATCACAATAGTTTCTAAACATTCTGTACTGTCTGGGGAAACGATGCTCCCATTGAGATGGAGTGGTGACTGATCTGCTCACTGTTCTATTTCTATGATTCTGCGTGCGCAATCTCTAGACGGGTGGTTGTCATGGATACCTGGGTCACATGCGTGGGTTTCCTGAAGCCAGCAGCAAAATGATGCTAGCTAGCTAGCGTTTTTTACTGCCATTTTCATTCGGGTTTCATCAAAAGGCGGTAGCTAAATTAGCAAGCTATAGCTAGCTACAGATGAACAGAAATCGAGGATGGGTGTAACGTCAACAACATTTGTAACAAAAGGCTGTGTCTGTGGAATTATTTTTCAAGTGAGCTGTCAACCCGTGCAAGCCTGAGCTGGAATATTATTTTTAGTCATTTTATTTGCCTGACTCTTAATAAAACCGATTAGAAATGAGTATTGAAATCCCAGACGGACTGACGGAGCTGCTGCAAAGCTTTACAGTGGAAGTGTTGAGGAATCAGCCAGGAGACCTTCTGGACTTTGCCTTGCAGTATTTCATCCAACTGAAGGAGAATCGGAGAGGGTCCGCCTTTGACAATGCCCGAGATTCAGCTAACGGTCGACCTGGTGGTAATGTTAGCAGTGGAAAATCGGTCAATTTTGCCGAGGAGGCAATGCAAATTGATTCGGAAAATGAAGAAGATGATGATGATGAGGAGGAGGAATTCGTAGGTAGCTAACCTCACCGTTCTGCTAGAAAAGTCAGCATTGCCCGTTGTGGTGCTGCTAACCTTGATAGGTAGCTAACGACGTTACGGTGGCAGCCACTGAGAAAGTCAATCTCGCAAACGGTTTGCTACTACTATACTATAGTTACAGTAGTCAGCACGGCTGACGTTAGCTACTGACCATTTTACCACCAATCCCTCGTGGACAGAGGGAAGTGACAACTTTCGCGATAATTGTACTTGTGGGTAAACAGATGCCAGGGCGAGAAAAGGCAATTGAACTCACAATCACGTCTCGAAGGGAAATGGCTATCTAGCTACCATGCCAAAACCTTGAATAACCCCCATTGTTTACTTTGACCAGTGCGGAGTGGAAAGATCTTTCTGAAAGTGTCCGTTGCTATCCTGACCTGTGTGAGCATCAGTAGCGCCAGCTAGCTAGATTCATTCCATGTTCGCTTGCTAACGTTAGCTGAAAACAATCAACGGTGATTTTAGATCAGAATGCTCTATCTGTTAAGCCAGAACCTTGTTACATCAATACATCTCATCTTCATGTAACTTTGTTTTATTAGCTCCGGTGATCAACAGATTCTTGAGAAGATCTTCAGGTAAGCAGGTTTTATATTCTAGCTATGTCATCTCATAATAGTGTAGTTAAAGAACTCTGGTTAGGTTGTCCCTTGTATTTTGCATCCACAAAAGTACTCACTTTTCCGGTGTTTTCCACAGATAGTGACAGGAAATGAAATCTGAAGTGTGTGTTTGATGGGCGTAATGATATCCTCTCTGTGGCTGGGACTATTGATCCAGTCCGAGCAGCAATTGCTGCTGTCATCACTATCACATATGTTAATAGTACTGTAGCAGGATCACACAAACGTCTGTCTGCTAGCCAGAGGGTTTTCAATGCACACAGTACTTAAGTATCAGGAGCAGTCTAGAGTTCAGCATGTACACCTATAGACATTACAGGCGTAAACAATGCTGGGTGAAATGGATTACACTGACCTCCTGGGTTTGGTGTGGCTGGAATCACTCATGGTATCCTGAGTGAAATCTGAAGGAGGCACTCAAGTGTAATGTGATGACTCTTGTTCCTCTCCACAGTGTGTGCTGAAGCATTCAACCCTGATGATGATGAGGAGGAGGACAAAGAGCCCAGGGTAAGATCACTTAACCTTCATCACTATCGGGTTGACCTTTAACCTCAAGTTAGCTAATGACGTGATGCCGCTGGACCACTGCAAACCATTGTTGGTCAAAACTGGTTTAGGTCGAACGTTTGTGTGTTTATCAGGAACAAAAGAACATTTCAGCATAAGAAGTCAGATGCTGAGTGAAACAGGGAGGGAAGGAGATTAGATGACTGTCTGCACTCTGTACATGAACCTGATACAGTAGCTATAATAATCCATGCTAATTATGGCTCTGCTCTGCTCTCTTCCAGATCACCCATCCTAAAACCGACGAGCAGAGGCACAGACTACAGGAGGCCTGCAAAGACATTCTGCTGTTCAAAAACCTAGACCCGGTAAAGTGAATTGGGGTGGAAAGACTATAGGTTGAACAAATGCGTTGAGGAAAAGTCAACAAATGTTGTATATGGATGCTGTCACTGGAATATCTCTGTTTGTGTTAACAGGAGCAGATGTCCCAGGTACTGGATGCAATGTTTGAGATGCCAGTGGAGGCTGGCGAACACATTATAGACCAGGATGACGATGGGGATAACTTCTATGTTATCGAAAGGTAGGACTTCAGATTCATCAAGACATTGTAAGCAGACTAGACAACTCTTTTTGAGACCAGGGCCCATATCCACAAAGCGTCTCAGAGTAGAAGGGCTGTTCTAGGATCAGTTTTGTATTTTAGATCATAATGAATAGAATTAGATGGACAGATCCTAGATCAGCACTCCTACTCTGAGACGCTGCTCCCGGGTCTAAGGCACTGCATCTCAGTGGTAGAGGCTTCACTACAGACACCCTGGTTCGAATCCAGGCAGTAGCCACAACCGGGCCGTGATTGGGAGTCCCATAGGGCGGCTCACTATTGGCCCAGCGTCGTCCTAGTTAAATAAAGGTTACAAAAAATACTGGCGACGATGGGTCTGAAATCGCATCCTATTTCCTGTATTATGCACTACTATTGGCCAGAGTTGGGTGCGATAGAAGATTTCCCCATATAATAAATACTTATGCAATTAATGAATGGATCATTATGATGCTGCCTTCTTTCCCAGAGGGACCTTTGACATCCTGATGAAATCAGACAAGGTGGAGCGTGTGGTGGGTTCCTATGACAACCAGGGCAGTTTTGGCGAACTGGCCCTGATGTACAACACCCCCAGGGCTGCCACCATCATCGCCACCTCTGTGGGAGCCCTCTGGTGCATGGTAGGTTGAAGGCTTTCGGGTGAACCAGCGGATTGTACTGTAGCTGATACGGTTGAGAGGATGTGTAGGTAGGCTGTTACGTACTGTAGGTTTGAATGGTAGGTTATGCCCCCCGGTAGATTGTGGAGTGAATTACAGAAGGGATGCCTAAAGCAAAACATGCCAACATGCCTTAGTTGTCTGAAGGCATCAGCCTACTCACTTGAAATCAGAATCTTAACCGTTACGGGAACAAAATGGTAAAACTGACTTGAGTGTTGAAGCAACTTGGCTACTGGGGTTACCATGTAGTGTGGTGGTTGGTTGAAATGATCTGAGGCCTGTGATGTTGTATGTACTCCAGGACCGACTGATGTTCAGGAGGATCATAGTTAAGAACAACCACAAGAAGAGGAAGATGTACGAGGCTTTCATAGAGTCTCTGCCCCTGCTCACATCTTTACAGGTAACAACTGTGAACTCTGTAAGTTGTTATCAATAAACCCTCTCAGTAAGGTGCAGAATGTTCGATTTGCCAGCTGGGGGGGGGTGGCAAGGAGACTTCCCAGCGCCGCTAAAACCATTGACAACTGTGTGCCATTTTCAAGGGATTGTCAAATGAATTACCATTATTTGATTGAAGAACAAGTCAGAACTACTATTTTGGGATTATTCCATGCAAAACGGAAACGTCTCGGAGAGTGATTCTGACTGAGTGACACTCTTGATAATCAAATCAAATTATATTTGTCACATGCGACGAATACAACCGGTGTAGACCTTACCGTGACGTGGTTACTTACAGGCCCTTAATAATGCATCACTAGCACAGTCCTAACACTTAGCATTCTATAGTATATACAACGCATCATGATATACACCTATAACTACAGCACAAGCGTGTTTATCGCCATCTAGTAGAGCATTGTAGCAGCTACCGCTCCTGTTCTCTCTTGTCCCGACAGGTCTCTGAGAGGATGTGTGTGGTGGATGTTCTATCCTCCAAGACCTACAGTGACGGAGAACAGATTATCGCTCAGGTAATTCTCTCTCTCATGATCCCTGTATTTGGAGGAAGTCCATGTAAAGTGTAAGAGGTGCAACTAACTGCTGCTGTTCCTCCAGAGGGCCACTGCTAACTGCTTCTACATAGTAGAGTCGGGTCAAGTGCGAATAACCATGAATATGAGCAAGGTAAGGCTTACTCTATGCTTCTGGAACTGTTGATACGTATTCCTGCACATTTTTATTTACTTTTTATTGAACCTTGATTTAACTAGGCAAGTCGGTTAAGAACAAATTCTTATTTTCAATGGCGGCCTAGGAAATGCGGGTTGACTGTCTTGCTCAGGGGCAGAGCGACAGGTTTTTAACTTGTCGGCTCGGGGATTCGATCTTGCAACCTTTCGGTTACTAGTCCAACGCTCTAACCACTAGGCTTACCCTGCCGTCCCCGCACATGTAAATATGTCTGGAGTTAGTGTTACCCGGTTGAAATGAGCCGTTACCGAGTATGTCAATAGTACCGTTTGTCCTATGGGAACCACTGTATGTCTTGCATTGTCTGTCTGTCTGTTACCCCCAGTTGAAAAAGGAGGAGGGAGAATGGGTGGAAGAGGAGGTGGAGATTGCCATGTGCACCAGGGGACAGTACTTTGGAGAGCTGGCTCTGGTCACCAACAAGCCCCGGGCTGCTTCAGCGTACGCTGTAGGAAACGTCAAGTGTCTAGGTAAGTAGATAATGACTGCAATCAGCTGGAGGGGCACTGCACTCCAGGAAGGATGTCAATACTCATGCTCTCTAGTCTAGATGATATCCAATAGCCTTGCTACGTTTAGCTTCAGCCGATGTGGTTGTCCTTGTGTTTTTGTCTGTGTGTGTTCTAGTGATGGACGTGCAGGCGTTTGAGCGTCTGCTGGGCCCCTGCATGGACATCATGAAGAGGAACATCGTCGACTACGACGAGCAGCTGGCCGCGCTGTTCGGACGTAACGCCGACATTCACGACAACGACGCGGCGTGATAGAGCGCACTCGGCATAGACAGCTGAGACCTGATGTTTTTGTAACAAGGGACTCCGAGACTCTCCTGAGGGGCCAAATACCCCTGGTACTGATCTGCGTTATTATCAGTCTGCTTTAACACACATCACCCACTGTGTTTATATTACAGTATTAGCAATCAGACCATTTTTAGATAGAGGTTTGTTCATACTGCAAACTCAGACTTCATATGAGATGAATCCCATTTGTGTAGTTTTAGTATTTTGTATGAAACACGAACATAGTGGTGTTTGTAAATGACCTTCAGATTCATTCCTGGCCTTCTATCCAAATGGTACATATGAAGACCCACTTCTATCAGGTTTGTCTAATAGATGAACCACGTTACGGCTTTTGATTCAAAATGAAACGTCGGGGTCATCTATTGTCCGGCATTTAACCTTCCCTCACAGAAAAACACTTTAAAAAGACGTCGCTATTTTTGTTGTTGTTGCCTATAAATGTTACCGCCAAGCATGTGAATTCATAATGGAATAAGATTGCACTTGTTGTTTCTTATCTCCCAGATGTATTGGCGACTTTTTAGAGTAACATTTTAGTCTGGACAATTTATGTCATATGAACAAAAAAAGCAACATAGAGCTGGTAGTGGTATATTTCAGTGTGCCTCTTATTTGCAGTTCTCAACTTTATTTAAAAATGCATATTGTACTTGAAGTTTGTAATAGTGTTATAGTCCTGAGTTAAGCATTTATGATCTAGTTGGAAGAGCATTAGTAGCATATCATTTGTTAAACTGAGGTGTATTGTTTTTGTTAAATCAAATGGGACATTGACACAACTTGGTGCTCAGTAGCTAAAAGGCAGTATTTCCTGACAAATCCAGAAGTTGGTCTACACAGAACCAATTCATTAATGGACTGTGTTGCTTACTTCATTTTTTCTTGTACTAGTTATTATCTTATAAGCTGTTGATAAGTTGTCAGAGGATGTTTCTTTGACATAGTGTCTTTTCCCATGTGATTTCTGATGTATCAGTGGGTGTTTTGGAGAGCTGTTTTTGAGATCAATATTTCGAACAGGTGAAACAGACAGGGTGTCTTCATAAGGGAAATACCAGATAGGGAAATTCTCTTAGTATTTTGCATATTGCTGCTAGACCTACGTTTGGTACATAGTTTCTTTGGTACAGTCTGCTAAAAAAAAGAAAATATTTGTCTTTGTTATTCACGCCCTGCTCTCCTTAATAGCTTAGTACCGTATTTGCCTTGTTGAACCAGAGATTTCATAAGTGTCATTATTTTAACCTGCCAATACTCTGTCAAGATAGATGTTCAACCTTCAATGCAAGTAAATCTCTGAAGCAGTTTTATCAGTCAACTGAAAGGGTTTATCTTGCCTACCTCTGCACATCATTACCTACGCCAACAACAGGTGTCTGCCATTCCGTGTGTCATGGTGTTAATGTCAGTGTTCTGTGTGTAAAAACAGATTTGTTTTTCATTTAATATTTTTTTAAGGGTCCACTCCGGCACTTGCTTTGCAGTTTCCCATTTTTCTTGTAATGTTACAATACACCTCATTTCCTGAGTATTTTCAGCATCTTAACTGTTATTTGAATATCCATTGCAATAAACTTATGTTTTGTATAAATAATTGACCATTTGCATATTTTACTGTTGTGTATATTACACATGTAAACGCAAACAGCAAATGCATGCATGTTTACAAACCTTTTATCAAAGACAGTCCGTGCCTTTATTTTTTTGACTGTTTGTCTGCCAGTCCCTGAAATTGTAGTCAAAACTGTAACCAAACCTCATACAGTATAAAAAACTACAATAGCTAGTTGCACGGTTGATTGAAGTCGCCCAATTAGAGCCATCTAAGAGATGAGGGACATGGATTACAGCCAAAAGGAACAGCGCAAACAAATACGAGGGTGTATTTACTCAGCGAATAACCAATTAACAAGAGAGAAGCCATAGATTGACGTCTGAAGCCACCAATAATGTTTGCGAAAAAGAATAATATTTATCTCTCACTTCTCGTTGATGGCGACTGTTTTGGTGAGTTGCAAAGAAAGTTTATTAGAAATACAGTAGACAAAGGGTTTAATTAATGAAATGAAGAAATAAATAGCAGAATATTACAGACGGATAGGAAAAAGGTGAATTTGACATTGCCTCCTTCAGTTTCGAATGACATGTCAGATCGCATACAATGTTCATGGTTGGCGTTTAGTTTTCTTAACCAGCTTGAGCAAGAGACGAATGCATAGGCTCGCTCATACTTTCATTTCATTGTATACACATATTGACATTTGCTCCTCGTGACATGTTTGACTCTTTTCTACTTCTGCATATAGCACAATGTCCAATTTCTGTCAGCTCGACACTTCTGTATTTTGACAAAGCCTTGGCCAAATTAGGTTGCGTTTGCCAAA
The DNA here is from genome assembly GCF_034236695.1 of Oncorhynchus nerka. NCBI lineage: Eukaryota > Metazoa > Chordata > Actinopteri > Salmoniformes > Salmonidae > Oncorhynchus > Oncorhynchus nerka. The sequence continues at coordinate 47,313,212 of NC_088418.1, read as the reverse complement.
TCAATGGGATCGTGTATTACTATGTAAGTATTTCGTTGAAAACCAAATCACTCGGCAGTAATACAGTTTGCTGTCAATGGCGGGCATAACTATTTAGGAGATATTTTCGTGGTTTTAAACTTATGGGTGTGAGTTATTCTCCATTCACGGTATTGAATGAATGAGCTCAAATGAGCATGCGCGATGTCCTGAACTTTTATAAACGAGGCCTGCATGACATGACGCTGTTGAGGAATCGAAAGGAAAAAGTTCTGTCTACGTTGATTTACACAATTATATGAGTCTTTCTCGTTTTGTGATAGTTGCTCTCAATTTCCAAAACAAATGTTGACAAAAGGCAAAGGCGTAATTGGTTCTGCACAAAAACAGCCCCCTTTCCCTTCCTCATCTCACCCCTTTCCAATGTTGTACACCAGGGAACACTGTCCCGTGAAATCATCCAGTTGTCCCGCATTTGGTTATTTTAAATGTGGTCACCCTAGTCAAACTAATATTGTGTTCACGTTCAATAACTTTGTTAACAAATCGTTAATGAACGAATGAATGGCGTGTGTATGTTTGTGTCCAGTCAGATGAGCTAAAGAAGCATTATAACATGGTGTGGGAAGTTAAGAGTCCTCTGAGCAGCAGCAGTACTATGTTGGATATCACAGGGCCAGAGGCAGGTAGAGACCAGGGATTGGTCCTGCTCCAGTGTGAAGAACAGCTGCCCTCCTCCCCCGGATGCCCCACCAGTGACAGCCACATGGAATACGGTAATCATAAGCCAATGTCATGTTTATGATGTGATTATACATGTGTAATGTAGGCTACACTTTCTACAGGTACAGGTAATGGCAAGTCATTAGCATACTTTTAAATTGGAAAGCACCTTTTAAACATCATTAAGCAGAGGGATGCAAATACATCATTCCTGATCTACTGTGAAACATCATGCTTTTGGAGCTCTGTTCATTCTAGCTGTTCTATTTACATATTTAACCCCTTAAAGGAACTCTGGTCAACCCAGTTATTCTATTTCTATCATTTCCCCTTAGATGACCTCCCGGAGCTGGAGGAGGTGGAGGAGGTGGAGGAGGACCAGACAGCCGCCGTTGTGTTTCAGGTGGGGGCGAGGGTGTCCCATCAGGAACGTGACGGACACCCACACATGGCCGGGCCCCCGGACACACACTGGCTCACACAGCTAGCTCACATTGCCACGGGCCCCCAGAGTCCCTTGCTACAGGGCTCCACTCAGGTCGTCAGGTAAGGGATGTACACACACACACACACACACTCACTCACTCACACAAACCTGCTCCCATTTTAATACCTCATAACTGTCCATTTCTAACTACCCCAGTTCAACTCCCATCCACATCTTTGGCACCAGTAACCTCCATTCCTACGCCCGGCCTCCCCTGACCTCCAGCAGCCTGCCCTCTGGAGGCCAACACAGGGAGTGCAGCAGGCGTGTCAGGGTAAGATCTGTTATCCTACACTACATCCACTAGGTGGCAACACTGGACCAGTGCAGCAAATGCACAGCACTGCTTTTACTGAGAATACACACACACACACACACACACACACACACAATTAGACAATTTGAAGTCAATCGTCTTTCCCCATGAATGAAGAAATATGGAGTTGTTTGAGAATATAAGTGAAAGTTATCTAGCTATCTAATTGATCCTGCTTTGGTGATAATCCCGTCTGGTCTCTCTCCTCTCTACAGGTCAGTAGTGAGTGTGAGTCTGCTGTGTACTGTCACTCCTCTGTGTCTGATGACGAGGACATGGGCTGGAGCCACTCTTGGCCACCTACTGCCTGGCACTGCTTCCTCAAAGGTACATATATATGCACTTATCGGCCAATTTATTAGGTACGCCACCGCTTTCACGAAAAGGGATTGCTCCTATAGACAGTGAGTCAAGTGGCTGTGGCTTACTATATAAAGCTGGCAGACAGGCATCGAGGCATTCAGTTACTGTTCAGTTATTGACCGTTAGAATGGGCAAAACCAGTGACCATAGCTACTTTGAGCATGGCATGATCGTCGGTGTCAGGCTCGCCGGATCCAGTATCCCAGAGTCGGCCCGCCATCCTGGGCTTTTCAAGCACGACAGTGTCTAGGGTTTTACCAAGAATGGTACGACAAACACAACCATCCCGTCAGCAGCAGTCCTGATGGCCAAAACAGCTCGTTGATGAGAGAGGTCGAAGGAGACTAGTAAGAATCTTGCAAGCTAACAGGTAGCCGCAAACAGACAAATAATTGCGCAGTACAACAGTGGTGTGCAGAACGGCATCTCAGAATGCAGAACTCGTCGATCCTTGTCATGGATGGGCTATTGCAGCAGACGAACACACCAGGTTCCATTCCTATCAGATTAAAGAAGAAGTGGCTCCAGTGGGCACGTGATCATACTGGACAACTGTGGAGTGGAAAGACATCGCCTGGCTCAACGAATCCCGGTTCCTGTTGCGTCAAGCTGATGTCAGGATTTAGCGTAAGCAGCATGAGTCCATGGACACATCCTGCCTGGTGTCAACATTACAGGGTGGTGTACTGGTGTGGGGAATGTTTTCCTGGTACAAGTTAGATCCCTTGATACCAATGAGCGTGTTACGCACGCCTCTATGAAGAGGGAACGCAACACCCTGCTACAACTAAACTCTCTGTGAAGTGAGAAAGGTATGGACTGTAGGTGCGAGTAAGAATAACAACAAGCAGAATGTGGTACCGTTTACAAGGACTTTATTCCTTTACACGGTAATATGGGGAAAAGGGGCTGGACGGAACCAAAGCAAAGAAAGTAAATCTCAAAACCTCCCCCTCTCCTATCTTACCTGCCTACCCACTACTTACCTAATTTAGCACCACCTGGTGCCCTAACCAAAATACAGGGGCTGGTCCGCCCAGGTCTTACCTAGTGTGCCTAGACAGCGAATATGCTACGGGTATATGTATGCCCGCGGGCCTCTTGCCTAAGCACTCCCAAGGTGCCTTCCCCTTCTCCCCCTGGGAACAAATGAAACAGAATATTAAACCATTTTCAAACAAACTAACAAACGACATCAAATAAGCTCTATCTGAGCAACAAACTCACAAAATATACCAACTCTCAGCAAAATCAACCTCTAGCAAAATCTCTCAGAAAATCTCTCTACAAAAAGCTCTCTCTCCTGAACAGAACACTGGCATTTATATATCTTCAGATGGAATGGGTAATTGGAGACAGCTGTCTTGACGAGGGGGCGGAGTCAGCTCTCCAATTAGCCATGGAGTCGACCAATCAGCTGCTTGAGGGATTTCCGGAGCCATTTCCTGAAATAAACACATGCACAAACACAAACTACAACACATAAACTGGGGAACGTAATAGAGCGTTTCCAACAGCTTGTAGAATCCAGGCCCCGGATAATTCAGCATGTTCTGGAGGCAAAGGGGGTACTGGTACCCGGTACTAGATGTACCTAATATACTTGCCACTGACTGTATACGTCAATGTGATCACTTCCGGTACCCGAACGCCTGACCTTGTGCAATGACCGTTAATCAGTTTAAAAAATATATTTCTTCCTGTGTCCTCAGGCACTCGTCTGCAGTTCCATAAGGGTTCTAGTGTGGAGTGGCAGGATGCTGAGAAACTGGTGTCGGACGAAGACTTAGACGATGAGACAGAGGCTATATCCCACCCCCTGAAGGTACTTACTCATTTAGAGGCAATATCACATCCCCTGAAGGTACAATAATGCCAAGCTCAGTGGACTGATGCGTTCCTGAGTAACACAAATGAACAGACATTCTTTAATCTGGTTTCCTATCATCTCCTATCTCCCTGTGAGCCCCTTGTGAGTACAGTTCCCCATCACTAACCCTGTTGTGTCTTGTCCTCAGGGCTATGGTCGTGAGGGCCTGAGGTTGGTGTCCCACACAGAGAGCCGGGCGTTTGGCCAGTCCGTCCTCAAGCTGACCTTTGACCCAGGTGCATGTGGGGAGTGGCTTCTGTCCGCTGAGTGTCAGCTGGACCACCCGTTCTATGTCAGAAACAAAGGTCAGAGGCCTGGGTGTGTGTGTGGGTGATGTGTGTGTAACGTATGTAAAGTATAAGGTGTGTGTAACGTGTGTTTTTCTAACGTGTGTGTGTTCCTGTGGCAGGCTGGTCGTCGTTCTACCCCAGTCTGACCGTGGTGCAGTATGGGATCCCGTGCTATGAGGTGATGGTGGGTGACGTGTGTCTGCCTCCTGGACACAGAGATGCCGTCCACACTGACGACTCCTTGGTGTTCGACACGTTCAGGAGGTAAAACCTCTCAGCGTTAGTTCAATAGCGGCGGTCGTGTCCATTTCTGTAGTTTACAACGCATGTGTGACACACTGGATTTGAACCGCAGCTCAAGACTGTGTTAGTCCCCCTGAACTAAAGCCTCTCAGGTCTCAGTGTGTGACTCTTCTTTGTGTTCCTGTGTTTTTCACGTCAGTTATGACTTCACTCCCCTGGACTCGTCGGCGGTGTACGTTCTGAGCAGCATGGCCCGGCAGCGTAGGGCCTCCCAGTCCGGCGGGGGCGCCGTCAGCCCCGACCAAGACACACACCGCAACAAGCCAATTAAGAGCCAGCGGGACTCAGGAGCAGCCGGGGTGGCTTCGCCCACAAAGTGCAAGCGGCCAATGAATGCATTCATGCTATTCGCAAAGAAGTTCAGGTTGGAGTACACCCAGATGTACCCTGGGAAGGACAACAGGTGTGTGTGTGCGCGGTTGTGTGCGCAAAAAAATCTCTGAATTCCCTGGACTAAAAAAATCAAGTGAAAATATGTGTGTGTGTGTGTGTGTTTGCTGCCCTCAGAGCGATCAGTGTGATCCTGGGAGAGAAGTGGAAGAAGATGCGAGGAGAGGAGAGGAGGATGTACACCATGGAGGCCAAGGCCCTGGCTGACGAGCAGAAGAGACTCAACCCTGACTGCTGGAAACGCAAGAGAACCAACTCAGTGAGGAGAGGACACACACATATCCTATGAAGCCTATTGCATGGTGTTCATTTTAATATCAGCCCCTTGGAACTGTTCCTAACCTTTCCTCTCTCTTCATCTTGTTCTCCGTTACAGGGTTCCCAGGGGAACTAAGAGACGCAGACACACGAGAGAGGGATGAGGCAGATGACAGGAGAAAAGAGAGGGAGGCGATGGAGGGGAGGGCAAACTTGGAAGAGGGGTGTATGGGGGGAGGCAGTACACGGAAGACACATGCGCGCGCACATACACACACACACACACACACATTTTAGATGCGTATATAGATGTACAGTTGAAGTCTGAAGTTTACATACACCTTTGCCAAATAAACTTACGACTACAACTGTATTTGGCAAAGGTGTATGTAAACTTACGACTTCAACTGTACATACACTTAGGTTGGAGTCATTAAAACTCGTTTTTCAACCACTCCACAAATTTCTTTTTAACAAACTATAGTTTTGACAAGTTGGTTAGGAGATCTACTTTGTGCATGACACAAGTAATTGTTCCAACAATTGTTTACAGACAGATTATTTCACTTATAATTCACTGTATCACAATTCCAGTGGGTCAGAAGTGTACATACACTAAGTTGACTGTGCCTTTAAACAGCTTGGAAAATTCCAGAAAATTATGTCATGGCTTTAGAAGCTTCTGATAGGCTAATTGATATCATTTGAGTCAATTGGAGGTGTACCTGTGGATGTATTTCAAGGCCCACCTTCAAACGCAGAGGCACTGAGTTTAGTGTATGTAAACTTCTGACCCACTGGAATTGTGATACAGTGAATTATAAGTGAAATAATCTGTCTGTAAACAATTGTTGAAAAAATGACTTGTGTCATGCACAAAGATGTCCTAACCGACTTGCCAAAACTATAGTTTAACAAGACATTTGTGGAGTGGTTAATGAACAAGTTTTAGTGACTCCAACCTAAGTGTATGTAAACCTCCGACTCCAACTGTATATATAATATACTAACTGTGCTTGAACATAAGATATATTTTTTATGTCCGACTTGCCTTAATCTTCCAAAGCAAGAATGTATTCTTTTTTAAATCATTTTTGATTCATTTCAGGTCATTTCATACCTTATAGCTTGATAAACATGAGCCCCTGTGGTGCTGTAGAGTAGGGAAAGGAGAGGTGAAAACAACATGTCTATTTTTCAACCAGAGATGAGTCTAGGGAATTTAAAAATGCTTCCGATTATGCCTATATTTGTATAACTTTATATGTTATTGCTATTTTATTTTATTATTACTATTTTCACTTTGTACATGCAGAGGGGTGGGTGGGATATGTGCTTAACCTTGATTCTTGCTGTATTCCAAATGGACACCTACCCCTTAGGCACTTAAAAGGAAAACCACACTCAAAACCGATCTTTTGGTGTTTGTTAAATTAGTCCACTGTTGATACCAAAATGTTAGCATGTCAGCGGTTTTCAAGATGCTGGACTTTCAAGAAGCAAAGTGTCACTTGCCACATCATAGTTTTTGAGTGGATGTTTCCTTTAATGTAGATCTTATCTAGTCGTCTCATATCGACACTAGTGTCCAGTGGGTAGGGGTTGGTTTGGACCTGGGCATATCTTACCCAGGTCAAGTGCACTGGGTGTGTGACAAACGACTAGGCCATATGTTATATTATAATGATGTTAACATACCTATGGGACGGACATGCATACTCTCACTGCAATTATGCACTATATACATATATATACACTGCATCTTCTGTACTATATATATATATATATATATATATATACACTGCATCTTCTGTACGGCGGATATGCGTTGTGTACATCAATATGTAACGAATAATTCAAGTACAACTACGCGCAAGTGTAATTTCGGATTCAATCTCAGTTTAACTATCAAGATTGTGAAATTGATTTGATTAAGTTTATTTATTTGTCTTCACCAATAATGTACAGGTCCTCCTGAAACTTGTACCCACAACGCTCTTGTATTATAGTATAAATAAAAGCATGGATCTGAACTGTTTTTTTTTTTTTTTAAAGAGTTTCTTTGGGGTCACAGGAGAGATTACTGAGACCACGACAACAGTTTGTTGTGATAGTAAATGACGAGGTTAAGGTTTAGAGAACATATTTACTCATCCTGTTCAAATGTACAGTGCTGTTTATAATAACCTTATGACTACTGAAAAGTTCAAACTTTATCATGTTAAAAAAAGATCAAAACATAAGAAATAAGCATTATCGATATTTGAACTCAATTATCAACGCAGTAATACCCTCCCCACCCTCCCACCCAAAAGAAAACAGACGGGAAAAAACCAGTAATAACGTTTGTAAATGGCTAGAAAGTCAACTTCATAATAAAATATCAAATCTAGAGGTATAAATACATTTGGCCTTTTGATAGTGGTCAACTATTATTATTTACATCATTTGAGATAATATTACAGAATTTCACCTTTCCAACGGAACATCTCTTATTCTCCAAGTTTAACACCAGCATTTACACAAGTCATCCACAAGAGCAAGAAGAAGCATACAGTAGATAGAATGACAGAATACAGAAATGTATCCCTTTTAAGTAATTACATACAAATAAGACAATCCAAAGGGATAGATAGTTCAATCAAATAACTCAAAAACTTTAACAAACTTAAAAAAGAGTACAGAACATTTGGCATTAGTATCAAAACAGTTTTAAAGTACAACATTAATTACAAAAGGCACAGAATACCAGACCCCCTATAGCAGCCAGTTGCAATGTGTGGTCATACATGCAAAACAGTATGTTTTATTCTGATAATTGGATGCTTAATCTCATGTATTTTGTAGCTAGCTAAGCCTATTACTCACAATTTGCTAGCTCATGTCTCTCTCTCTCTCAACATAGAGCACAGTGTATCTCCCAGAGTGTGTGGTGCTCTCTGTGTCTGTGTGTGAGAGGTTACATGAGGGACTCCAGGCTCTCTGCTGCAGTGGTGGCCCCCAGAGGGACAGAACTGTTGGTCTCAGGGGACTGTAGGGCCCTCTGGTCTTCCTGGCTGTCCACCAGACTCAACACGGCCCTGTACATGAACTGGTACTGCTCCTAGGAGTGGAGAGGTGAAAGACAGAGTCAGTACAGGATGGGCCAGGTACAGGGTGCAAATTACGGAGGAGCCAGGGGGGCTCAGTTCCCCTGAACGAGATGTTAGCTCCTCTAAAAAAATAATGCTAATTTGTCCATTCTTCTAATTCAGTGATGAATATGTTTACAGTGATATATATTCAAATAAAAGCTTCCAAATGAAACGAACACCCCCACCTCTCTGTCATAAATCTCGCCGCCATTGGACACTTGAGCAGTAGAAACGCGTTCTCTGGAATGATCACGCTTCACCATCTGGCAGTGCGATGGATGAACATGGGGTTGGCAAGAATGCATAGTGCCAACTGTAAAGTTTGGCAGAGGAGAAATAATGGTCTGGGGCAGTTTTATATGGTTTGGTCTTGGCCCCTTAGTTCCAGTGAAGAGAAATCTTAATGCTACTGCATACAATGAAATTCTAGACAATTCTATGCTTCCAACTTTGGTGTCCACATTCTTTTGGTCATGTAGTGTACGTTAATGACAGTAGACCTATAGTTGACTCTTTCGGTTAAAAGCTTTCGATTTGGCAATGGCATAGGCCACAATATTTTGGATTTGTGTGCCTATGAGGACCGTATTCACGGCAAAACATACCCAGGATATGTTACGAATTACAATTAGTTCTGGATAACATTAGCAATTGTTAAATGGTTAATAGTTACAAATAACACAGTCATAAATGTCATTAATGTAAGAAATGAAAAGTAATGTTTGTTTTATGTCACAAGATTTGTGAAGACTCCAAGCAATAACTAATGAATGTTTTGATTCAACTCATGCATTATTTGAACGTAGGCTACCGTTTCTGCATGTGTTCTTGTGTGTAAAACTGCCTCGGCTGAGAGGGTAGGCTACCGGCTCTGGTGTAGGCTTAGTGGAGGGTAAATGCAAGTTTACACACCCTTTCAGAAAAATGCATTGAAAGTATAGAGACCGTATGTCACGCCCTGACCTTAGTTATCTTTGTTTTCTTTATTATTTTGGTTAGGTCAGGGTGTGATGAGGGTGGTATGTTTAGTTTTGTATTGTCTAGGGAGTTTTGTATGTCTAGCTGTTTTTGTATGTCTAGGGGTTTATATGTGTATGGTTGCCTAGATTGGTTCTCAATCAGAGGCAGCTGTTTATTGTTGACTCTGATTGGGGACCATACTTAGGTAGTCATATTCCTTGGGTATTTTGTGGGTTGTTATTCTATGTTTAGTTGCCTGTTCTGCACTAGCCATATTAGCTTCACTGTTCGTTTTGTTAGTTTTGTTCAGTGTTCGTTCTTTATTAAAGAAGATGTACGCATACCACGCTGTGCCTTGGTCTCCTCCATATAACGAACGTGACCGAACAACCCACCATAAAAGGACCAAGCAGCGTGCTAAAGAGGAGTGGACATCCTGGACCCGGGAGAAAGAGGAGTGGAGGACATCCTGGACCTGGGAGGAGGTAATGGCAGGGGACAAGACCCTGCCATGGAAGCAGGTGGAGATAGCACAGGAGGAACGGCAACGATACGAGGGGACACGGCTAGCACGGAAGCCCGAGAGGCAGCCCCAAGATTATTTTTTTTGGGGGTGGCACACGAGGAGATTGCCTGAGTCAGGTTGGAGACCTGAGCCAACTCCTCGTGCTTACTGTGGGAAGCGTGTGACTGGTCAGGCACCATGTTATGCAGAGATGCGCGCGGTGTTTCCAGTTCGCATTCGTAGCCCGGTGCGCTCTATTCCAGCTCCTCGCATTGGCCGGGCTAGAATGGGCATCCAGCCAGGAAGGAAGGTGCCGGCTCAGCGCTCCTGGTCTCCAGTATACCTCCTTGGACGAGGATATCCTGCGCCGGCTCTGTGCACTATGTCTCCGGTGACTCTGCACAGCCCAGTGCGTCCTGTGCCACAGGGCGAAAATAAACATCCAGCCGGGACGGGTTGTGTCAGCTCTACATTCCAGACCTCCAGTGCGCCTCCACAGTCCAGTACGTCCTGTTCCTCCTCCCCGCACTCGCCCTGAGGTGCGTGTCACCAGCCCGGTACCACCAGTACCGGCACCATGCACCAGGCCTACAGTGCGCCTCAGCAGTCGAGAGTGTCCGGCGACAGTTCCCAGTCCAGAGCGTCCGGCGACAGTACCCAGTCCAGAGTGTCCGGCGACAGTTCACAGTCCGGAACCTCCAACAACGGGCCACAGTCCGGGACCTCCAACGATGGGCCACAGTCCGGGACCTCCAACGATGGGCCACAGTCCGGAACCTCCAACAACGGGCCACAGTCCGGGACCTCCAACGATGGGCCACAGTCCGGAACCTCCAACGATGGGCCACAGTCCGGGACCTCCAACGATGGGCCACAGTCCGGAACCTCCAAAGATGGGCCACAGTCCGGAACCTCCAACGACAGGCCACAGTCTGGAACCTCCAACGACAGGCCACAGTCTGGAACCTCCAACGACGGGCCACATTCCGGAACCTCCAACGACGGGCCACAGTCCTGAGCCTCCAGCGACGGTCCCCAGTCCAGAGCTTCCGGCGATGATCCACGGGTCAGTGCTACAAGAGCGGACTCAGTGTAAAGAAGGGGGACGGCGTCCAAAACCAGAGCCGCCACCGAGGTTAGATGCCCACCCAGACCCTCCCATATAGGTTTAGGGTTGCGGCCGGGAGTCCGCTTCGGAGGGGGGGGGGGGGGTACTGTCACGCCCTGACCTTAGTTATCTTTATTTTCTTTATTGTTTTGGTTAGGTCAGGATGTGACGAGGGTGGTTTGTTTAGTTTTGTATGTCTAGGAGTTTTTGTATGTCTCTGGGTTTTTCTGGTCTATGGGTTTATATGTCTATGGTTGCCTACATTGGTTCTCAATCAGAGGCAGCTGTTTTTTTATTGCCTCTGATTGGGGACTATATTTAGGTAGCCATATTCCTTGGGTATTTTGTGTGTTTCTGCACTAGCCATATTAGCTTCACGGTTATTTTTTGTTGTTTTGTTAGTTTTGTTCAGTGTTCGTTCTTTATTAAAGAAAGATGTACGCTGCGCCTTGGTCTCCTCCATATAACGAACATGACAGCATAACTCTTTTCACCACAATTGGCAATCATAGTTTACTCACCTTTAATTTATTTTTTATCACTACACACTGGCTACTAATAGGCCTATTTCAAGTTCATAGTTAGTACACATTATAGCCTAGTCTTGTAAATTGACCTTGGGTGTTAGGCTGACCATCCCGTTTTTTCCCAGGACAGTTTTAGGCTCATTTTAGGTGTCCTGACTTTTCAGGCTACAAAAAAAGGTACATTTGTCAGCAGAACACATCAATTAATGTAGAACTAATCAATGGCAATCACTGAATGTCATTAGGAAACACTTCTTGGTGTTTTGTAACAGATGTCTATTTCCATTCATCAAATGGCAAGACTATACATGCAGTTTGGACGCTGGATTCATTTACGTCTTTATTATTAGGCCACTCAATAGAGACTCCCTGAGTGTTATGGTGTAATTCGCACTCTGGCCAGGTGTGTGTGAGAGCTATTTACTTCCCGGCACAGCCAGAAGAGGACTGGCCACCCCTCATAGCCTGGTTCCTCTCTAGGTTTCTTCCTAGGTTCTGGCCTTTCTAGGGAGTTTTTCCTAGCCACTGTGCTTCTACACCTGCATTGCTTGCTGTTTGAGGTTTTAGGCTGGGTTTCTGTACAGCACTTTGTGACAGCTGATGTAAGGAGGGCTTTATAAATACATTTGATTGATTCATTTGTGAGCAGTGTGTGAGTGCGCTAACTGTGTATGGTGTGCAGGTGTGTGTGTGTGCATGTGAGCTGTTTGTGTAACGTGTGTGTACATGTGTGCAACCTGGACTCAGGGGTAGGTGTAACATAGTAAATGGAAATCCGTCAGAACCAAATTAGTGAGATATGTTCCATTTGGTATGGTATGTATTAATATGTGGATGTCCATATCCATTTCTTATGATATGTTATGAATTACAATTCGTATGATATGTTACAAATTATAATTTGTGTGATATGTCACCAATTGCATTTCGTTCAATATGTTACGAATTTGCACTACGTATTGTTGGATTCAGTGAAAAACTTTGAACATACTAAAGACAATGATAGATCAGAAGCGTGGTATATAAAGGAGTGGAAGAGACTGGTTTTTATGTCAGAAGTTATTGGTTCTCTGTAGAAAGACAGAGTGGCTGTGGAATGTGCTGGGTGGACGGGAGAGAGTCACCGGAGTGCCATGGGTGATACTGGTGGAGAGCTTTGGATTAGACATCAAGGGGGTTGAGATCAGGTCAGGTCACTTTAAGGGAGACAGAACGGTTTATCACTTTGTCTTCCTGTGGAACCATAAGATGTAAGGATTGGAGAGAAGGAGGAGTGCCTAAAGTGGAGTATATATACTTGTGATGGTGGAAACATGTTTTTGTCTGAATACAGCTGTGTCGACCCTTTGGGAAGAATTAAACTTGCTTAAGCTTCTCCAGTGTCCATGAGTTATTTACAGAACCTAACAGTCTGATATGTTACAATTTCCAATTAGTTGTGGCTAACGTTAGCTAGGTGGCTAACGTTAGCTAGGCTAGGGGTTAAGGTTAGGGTTAGGAGTTAGGTTAAAGGGCTAAGTTTAGGGTTTGGGTAAGAGTTAGCTAACATGCTAAGTAGTTGCATTAGCTAGAAAGTAGTTGCAAAGTTGCTAAAGTTGTCCGTGATGAGATTTGAAAACGCAACCTTTGGCTTGCTAGACGTTTCGCGTTGTACGACCACCCATCCACCCCGACCAACTCCTGTCCTGTTTGCCTAAGTAACCTTCTGTCTTATGTAACCATACCAAACGTAACATATCACACTCATTTGAATGTCCCGGACTTTCCTATACGATTTTACATCTAGTCTATGAAATCAGCCTGGTGTGAGTATGAGCTGTGCTATGTTCCCTGCGTTTCTTTGTTGTGTGTGTGTGTGCTGTTCCAGGACATACCATGTCGTTGAAGACACCGGGCCTCATGAGGTTAGTCATCCGTGCCACCTGGTACACGTCCACAGAGCCCTGCTGCTCCAGCTGCTGTGCCAGGGTGGTGAGGGCACAGAACAGCCCCGCCATCGAGCCACCCAGCCTGGCACAGACACAGACAGGGGAAACTATGCTATGAACCAATTACGGAAACAACACCCAAGTCTTTGTCTCAAACACAGAATGAGCCAACAACACAACTCCTGGAACAAAAAAACACTGTTATAGGGTGAATCAGTGAAATCAGTTCCCATCAGTGAGATAACACACTCTTCAAATAAGATTCCTCGCACCCTACCAGCCCTCAGCTGACCTCCCAACCCCAGAGAACACAGAGGGAACAGAGAAGACTTGAGGAACAGAGGAGAGCAGTAACTCACCGGTCATGCACGACTATGGTTCCTTCTCTTCGTCTGCTGTCCTCTGTGATAATGTTGAGCAGCTTGAAGGTGCTGCTGACGGGGCTGTCTGGGTTGGGCCAGCAGGGGGACATGTACTGACGCACCTCCAGGACATAGTTATCCTGGGGAAAGAAAGAGAGAGGAGTGTGGGGAGAGTCTGGGTGTGTGTGTGTGTAGTTCTCATTTGTGTGTGGTCCTCATTTGTGTGTATGTGTCTGGTTTGATCTCTGTGTGTGGTTTGATCTCTCCCAGCTAGCACATTTGGTTCATTGGAAGTTGTGGGAACGTATGTTTTTGGTTTCACATTGGTTGTGGGAACAAAGCCATTCGCTTCCTGACTGGTAAAATTGAATTTTTTTTTAAACGTTCTGAGAACACAAGTTTAAAAAATGGGAATGTTTATTTTTATTTTTTAGTTTGCAGCAAGGGAGGTTCTGAGAGCGTTTTACTCTGGTTCCTTGGAAGTTTTATTAGCCCTCTGAGAAAATAAATTATAGGGAATGTTTCTGAATGTTTCAATAAGACTTTTAATAATACTTCTAGATTATTTGGGGTTCGAAACATGTTTGAACTCCAAGCACAGATAGGACACATGGAAATTAATCTCCTTAGGCAGTAGCCCTTTCCTGCAGTCAAATGACCAAATCACCTTCTAGTGGCCTAATGGTCGGAACGTTAAAAAACGAAGAAAATTCGGTTTCTATGTGAAACGGTTTTGTTATATTTCAGTCCTTTGATGTATATAAAGTAAAATATTGAGATTCAAACTCAAAATTGGATACTTTTCAACTCTTTATCTGGCATGGTACAGGTGTCTCCTTTTTTTAAGCCCATGACCATGTACGTAAGGTGTATACTTTTGTTTTAAAGCACTCATTAAGATCAGATGTGGACAATTACTGGGCGCGGCCAACACACCTCAACACACTAAACAAGATAGAGGATACAAAGAGTTTGTTGATGCTGAGAATGGAATGTTTATGTTTTTAAATAACATTGCTAGAAAGTTCTCTCAACATTACAAACGTTTTCTTGTGTTTTTTTATGGAAAGTTTTCTTCAAGTTCTTAGAACAATTTGAGAACCTGACTTTAAAGAAAACCATGAGGAAACCTTTAGGAAACATTATGCTGAAGTACTGAAATTCCCACAGAAGAACTTGTTTCTTTAACGTTCTCTCAACTAGCTGAGAACATTCCCAAAGCCAAACTAGTTGGAGAACGTTACTCGAACATTTCCAAAATTCTAATTAAATGTAACCATGTTTGAACTTTTAGGAAATGTTCTGTTAAAGTAATGAAATACCCGAGAAAATAATGATTTTTTTGTCAAGTTCCTTAAATGTGCCGAGAATGTTCCAAAGACAGGCAACTATCCTGCACCATTCCCAGAAAGTTGTGGAAAGGTTGTATGCAAAATAACCATAGGACAACCATGCTCGCACCAAGCTCTAAGAAACAAATGGTTCTCAGAAGGTTATGTGCTAGCTGGGCTGTTTGTGTGTGGTTGAATCTGTGTGTGTGTGTATGCGTGTGCAAGCATCTTGCACGTGTGAGTGTGTGGGGTTGGATCTTACCTGTGTGGCCTCCAGTAAGAAGTCGTGGACCACCAGTCTCTCCTCGTTGGCCAGACACATGTGGTCCTCTCCAGTGAACGACACTATGAAACCCTCACAGCTGATTGGCTGATCCTTACTGGGCCAGTAGACACAAGACTCCTCCCCCTCACTCTGATAGGACACAATGGAGACAGCGTTATAGGTGTGATACTGTTGACGCGTGTGTGTGTGTGTGTGTGTGGAGTGCTACCTGCTTACCTGTGCTGTGTGTGTGTCAGGCAGGGAGATGATGAGCTGTGAGTTGTGGTCCCAGACCATTCTCCAGAAGTCCGAGACAGTGGAGGGGAGAGGAGACTGGGTCAGGATAAACTCCCTGCTCTTGTGGTAACCCTGGAACACAGCACAGACACAGTCAAAATAAACAACATGAATCTGGAACATACATATATATGACTTTGCTTCGACGTGGTTTATGAGTGTACAAGACATTAGGAACACCTTCCTACTATTGAGTTGCACCCCTTTTTGCCCTCAGAACAGCCTCAATTCACCGGGGCCTGGACTCTACAAGGTGCATTCCACAGGGACAGTTGTGTCAATTTGGCTGGATGTACAAAACGTTGGGTGGGGGACCATTCTTGATACACACGGGAAACTGTTGAGTGTGAAAAACCCAGCAGCGTTGCAGTTCTTGACACACTCAAACCGGTGCACCTGGCCACCTACCATACCCCATTCAAAAGGCACAAAAATCTTTTTTCTGGCCCATTCACCCTCTGAACGGCACACATACACAATCCACGTCTCAACTGTCTCAAGGCTTAAAAAGTCCTGTATCCTCCCCTTCATCTACACCGATTGAAGTTAATTTTGACATCAATAAGGGATCATCGCTTTCAGTTGGATTCACCTTGTCAGTCTATGTCATGGAAAGAGCAGTTCCTAATGTTTTGTACACTCGGTGTATGTAGTGTTTATGAAGACCCTGTGAATGCTCTTTAAAGCATTTATAAGGGGTCCTTATCAAATGGACAACCTTGCTCTTACCATGATATAGGACGCGTTGATGTAGTCTGAAGATTCTCCTTCCACTGGACATGACAGACACACTCTGGATCTCTCCACTGCAGCACACACAGAAACACAATCTATTATTTTCAAGTGGTCCTAAAGTATTGCTTGAATTTATTATATTAAAAATGTTCTGGTTTTGTCAGATAAAGTATTCCATTTGTTTATTACTCTGAATCGAAATGTTCTTTTGCCTATTCCTCTTCTCTGCTGAGGTAAGACATAGATGAAGGAGAACCTTTTCCTGGTATTGACTGAATGGCTGTCTCTTACCAACTACATGTACTGTATATCGTGTTGTGTGTGATTGGCTTCTTCAACTCACCCGGCATGAGAGAGGAGGTCCTGTTTTTGTCAGCGTTTCCCTCTCTCAGGGCAGCGGCGTAGTCAGCCTGTCTGGCTCTGCGCTGACTCACCAGCTATAACACAACAGCAGTAAACATTACCAACACATTACCATCACTCCTGCTCAATGGCTTTCACCAATCAAGTCACGCCAGATCAGTGATTACTTCAAGGATGTATCCTCAATGTGTTTGAGCAGGTCCCAAGTCAGGGCCCAGAAAGTAGCACACTAGGTTGTAGGGTTCCACTCTGTGTGTGTGTTCTGACCTTAAACTGTCTCTCCATGCGGGTCCTCCCGGAGGGCCCAGTGGTCAGCAGGTCCGTGACGTAGGAGTGGACCAGGTCAGAGGTCACCAGAGTGTCCCTGCTGATGATGGCCTCCACCAGGGCATCGTGGATAAACACATACTGCTCCTGAGGACCAGAGAGACATAACACAGAGAGAGACGTCTCACTCACACCCCCTCCACCAGGGCATCGTGGATAAACACATACTGCTCCTGTGGACCAGAGAGACATAACACAGAGAGAGACGTCTCACTCACACCCCCTCCACCAGGGCATCGTGGATAAACACATACTGCTCCTGTGGACCAGAGAGACATAACACAGAGAGAGACGTCTCACTCACATCCCCTCCATCAGGGCATCGTGGATAAACACATACTGCTCCTGAGGACCAGAGAGACATAACACAGAGAGAGACGTCTCACTCACATCACCTCCACCAGGGCATCGTGGATAAACACATACTGCTCCTGAGGACCAGAGAGACATAACACAGAGAGAGCATCGTGGATAAACACATACTGCTCCTGAGGACCAGAGAGACATCACTCACATCACCTCCACCAGGGCATCGTGGATATACTGCTCCTGAGGACCACATAACACAGAGAGAGATGCTCCTGAGGACCAGAGAGACATAACACAGAGAGAGACATCTCACTCACATCACCTACACCAGGGCTGGATAATGACTTGATTAGTTGAATCGGCTGTGTAGTGCTCGTGCAAAAACCTAAATGTGCACCCCTTGGGTTCCCCGGGACCGAGTTTGGGAAACGCTGCTCCTGTAAGTGTGTGCATTACCTCCGTCTGTACCAGGTAGTTCCTCTGTGTTCTGACGTGTTTGAGGAAGCCAAGTATGTTGACCGTTCCCTGGTCCTGGATCTGTTGCAGCATACTGTCCAGCACGATGTAGGTCCCTGTCCTCCCCACACCAGCACTACACACACAGAACATACTTGTGAGAGAGTTCCACACAACACAATGCTTCCCTTTACAGAAATGAATACTTGGATATTCACTTTCTGCACAAAGCCATTGGATCTGCATACTGTTATTCAACCCTTTCTCAAGCAATATTTTTGCCAAGTCTTTCCCCCTGGTTGCTATTAACCCCCCCTCCCCCCTCCCACACACACCCAGCCCACCTGCAGTGTACAAGGACAGGGCCCATGTCCTGAGTCCTGGCCTGGGACGAGGCCCGTACGAAGGAGATGACAGGCAGGGTGTATTCAGGCACGCCCATGTCAGGCCACTGGGTGTAGTGGTACTGGACCACCGTCCTCTCAGCACAGCGTCCCCTCTGGGAAGCCTGTAGGTACAACACACAGCAGGCAGGGTCAAACAGACTACAAGCTCTGTGCACTGCAGTGCATCTTATTCAAGGTGTGTGTGTGTGTGTCCAGGAAGGTACCTTTTGTGAGGTGTCTCTGACGGTAAAGGTTCTCCGGGTATAGTAGGCCAGGGTCTTGGTGTCTTTTAGGGTCACCAGGAAATAACCGTACTCCTCCTGGTTCTCCATTGGCCAGTACTGGTCACACTTCCTCTGACATCACAGAGGGAGAGAGCCTCGGTCACACAATGGTCAAAACAGTCATATAAAAGTCAGATAAAAACTTCACAAACAGAGTTATGTTCCATTTTTCTGCCCTGTTGAACCAATGTTTTCTGTTCAAACTGTGTAAAAATAGACACTTTAACACAGTGCCTCAGCCTGCAGTCTATCTGTGTGACTAACTGACCCGGCCCTTCTCCAACAGGTTGGTGATCATGACGATGACTCCAACATTCTCCTGCCACACCATCCTCCAGAAGTCCTCTGTTCCAGACTTCAGGGGGCCCTGGGCTGCGATGTAGGCCCTTGTACGCTCAAAACCCTGACAGGAACACACACACACAGATCAATCAATCAACCAATCATCCAGTCAATCTTCCATACTACCCCTAGTCTGTATTTCTATACCAGTCCTCTTTACATAGCGTACGTACACTAGTTGATATAGATATGAATGATAAGGAGAGGAGCTACTTACATCAACAAAGTTAGCATTGATGTAGTCTCCACCTTCTCCCTCTTCCAGCAGTTTGACTCTGCTGTGGTCATCTAGAACAACAAAGAGGGTTAATGAATAGTGTGTATGTGTATGTCTGTGTGTGTGTGTGTGTGTGTGTGTGTGTGTGTGTGTGTGTGTGTGTGTATTTTTAGTTAGTGTGTATGACGTACAGGCCATGATGTTGATGTATCGGTTCTTGTTCTTGTTGTCTGGGTGGTTGGAGCTGTCAGTAGTGATGCCCATCTCCACCGTGCACGACTGCACCTCCTGTAAGAGAAACACACACAGGCACTCAGTCACACAACCCTGAACAATGAATGACCAATACACACACACACACACACACACACACACACACACACACACACACACACACACACACACACACACACACACACACACACACACACACAGAGCCATTACGAACCAACACACACAACCTGGCCGGTGCCCAACACGCAAGTCCAATTATCAAATAGAAGGTAGCATGCAAGAACACAACAAACAAGAAAGCACTAAAATACATGACTGCAGACAGTACAGCTACTCAGAGATGTGATCCATGCAACAAAGAAAACACTATCAGTCAATTCCAATGATAGGATAAAGAGAAAAGGTCTTCCTGATTCTGAGATCAAAGGTCAAAGAATCAGGAAGTCCTGATGAATCAGGATAACATCTTTGATACTGTGTGCATATCTAATCTAACACAAAGGGAGTCTTACCTCATAACACTCTGTCACAATCTAATGGGGGGGGAGAATGGGAGGTGGAAGGGTGGTGGGGAGGAGGGGGTGAGAATGGGAGGTGGAAGGGTGGTGGGGAGGAGGGGGTGAGAATGCAGAAGGCACAGCGATGAGGGGTTGGGCGACACACAGTGACCAGTCAGTGCAGATACAGAGACACGAGGAACAGCTCTCTGTGTATGTATTTGTCTGGAGGTAGTGGGCATGCCTATTGACAGGGTCACCTACTGATGCACCCAGTTTTGCAAACTGTACGCCATGTTGACACCAAACATTCCATTGGAACGTTGTCTCGGAATGGGTGGTGTGAACATGGCATCAATTAAAATGTCTAAAAGTTTTTTCCAAACTCTGTGTATCTATAGCTATGTACAGGGTGTATTAGAGTAAGGTTACCTACAGAGGCAGTGTAATGTAGTCCCTCACACCCAAACATACAGTACACCCTCAACATGCTAACCCACAACCACAACAGTTACACTGAGACAGATAGGGACATCTAATACACATAGTAACATCTACAGACAAAAACTAAAATGTTGCTCTAACCAATTTACAAACGTTTCTGTTTCAGACAGTGCCACCTTTCACAGGATGCCTCACTTACCAGTAGTGTTGAGTTATGTTATACTCTGAACAAACATACACTTTTATTGATTAGAAAGGAATAGCTTTAGGAAGCAGTGAGGGTCAAATCTTAACCATGACTACCACACCGTGCCTAGGTGATGTTAATACTGCTGGGGAGCATTAAGAGCGGTATATATCATACATACAGTAGTATCAGGCTGATGTCTCTCTCACCTCAAAATCCTTGGAGAAGGTTTTGGTCTGGTGGAGCTCTGCCACGTGCTTCACAAACTGCTTCACTGACAGCGCCTCGTGCTCTTCTGGAAACACAGACAGGAATGAATGAAAGGACGATGTGTGTGGTGTGTGTGTGTGTGAGTGCGAGTGTTACCTGTGGCGGGCAGCAGAGGTGAAGACAAAGCAGAGATGACTTTGGGTGAGGTGGTGTCTTCGGTGAAGAAGTCAACCGTCTGGAAGCAGTTTCTGTTAAACAAACGTTGCAAATAGAAATATAATGAATAAAGCTGACACGACTCCCAATTCTACAGGGCAGACAATCATACCTGCTCTACACAATACATTTCTATCTGAACACACACTGTAAAGCATTTGCTGTAAAATGTACAGTAACTTGCTGGCAGAAATTAGCCAGCTACTGTAATACATTTAACAGTAATTCATTTTACAGTACCAAAAAATTTGACTGTAATCTAATTACAGTATATTGTAATTACCCATGCAGTGACATATTACCCAGAATTCTTTGCAAGTTTTCCTTTTTACATTTAGGTCATTTAGCGGGTGCTCTTGTCCTTAGCAACTTACAGTTGGTGTATTCAACCATGGTTGATAAACAATTCTCAGTCATAGCAAGTAAAAAGCTTCTCCATTACTTGCAATTACAACAAGATTTCTTATGATATATCTCTGGATAGTGCCAATACAATACTGAGATATTTACAGTAACTTGATGACAGAGCAATGAAACACAGTACAACGGACTATTAAACTATTACAAAACTACAGTATTTTACTGTAATTACAAGGGATGAGAGCAAGCAGGTTGGCTGTAGGCATTTGCATATGAATTAATACTAGTTGTTTCATATCACTTTCACTTCTAGAGGCCTAATCAAAGGCTTCCAAACTGGCCGTGATTACAGGGCAAAACAAATCAAATAGACATGAGTACATATTCAGCCATTGAAAGACCTGCTTCTACTTCAATCTGTTCCCTATAGATACACTGAACAAAAAATAAGTGTTGGTCCCATGTTTCATGAACTGAAATAAAAGATCCCAGACATTTTTCATATGCACAAAAAAACATTTATCTCAAAATGTGTTTATATCCCTGTTAGTGAGCATTTCTCCTTTGCCAAGATAATCCATCCACCTGACAGGTTTGGCATATCAAGAAGCTGATTAAACAGCATGGTCATTACACAGGTGCATCTTGTGCTGGGGACAATAAAAAGCCACTCTAAAATGTGCAGTTTCGTCACACAACACAATGCCACAGATGTCTCAAGTTTTGAGGGCGACTGCAGGAATATCCACCAGAGCTGTTACCAGAGAATCAAATGTTAATTTCTCCACCATAAATCGCCTCCAACGTTATGGAATTCTACAGTACTTCCAACCCACCTCGCAACAGCAGACCACGTGTATGGCGTCATGTGGGCGAGGGTTTTTTGCTGATAACAACAAGAAGAGGTGATGACTTAACAGCCACAGTTTGTCCCATGAATTAACCACAAAAAAATAGTATTAGCTGATAACTACGAAACAAACATTCGGGATAATATAGAGAATCTGGAACTATTCATTGATCAGCATTTTGATGTGCTCGAAAAAGCAACGGATGCATCGATGCGAACAGGAGAAAAGCGTCCGTCTAAAATTCCAAACCTAACATTGGATGGGGACGTTTGTATTACTATGTCTCCAGAAGATAGAGCAATGCTTACAAGCATGAGAGAGCAGCTAAAACAATGGATCTATTGCCTGGCCTACCGGGGGAGGTTGAGGCCTTTAAAACCGGAATGGATTACAGTAATAAAATGGGAAAAAATACGAGCGGAAAATAAGACCGTGGACTCCCAGAAAGACACTGCAGAGAGGCTACGGTATGATAATAAGACAATGAAAGCCGAATTACATGATCTAAAGTGCAGAAGTATGAGAAATAATACTGTTATACTGGGAATAAAGGATGATGAAAACTATCAGTCTAGGGAGGAAAAAGTCAAGGTGTTCATGAAACGATCCCGGTGGAAACAATTGTTTTTCAAAGAGCTCACAGTTTTGGTGGCAGAGTAGATGGACGGCCCCGTCCGATCGTAGCTATGCTAACCCACTACAGAAATGAAAGTCGCCTTGTTACAACAGGATAGGTCATTGAAAACCCCATTCTCTATTCATGAACAAGTTCTTCATGAAATAGTGGAGAGATGACGTACCCTGCACCCCAAGTTCAAAAGACTCCGAGCAGAGGAGCAGAATGTTCGTCTAGTGGTCGATAAATGATATGTAAATAATCAAATGTTCAAGGACTTGATGATTACAACGTGGCTGTGAGTGATAGCTACCTCCTATGGAAGTAGTCCCCGATACATATTTGCACCGCATTACACAGTACAAATATGGATTCATTGTTTTTTTCCCACATTTGTTTTTTGTTTGCTGCATGAGCGACTTCTTTTGTTTTTATTCACGCATTATGGAACCGTGGACCATGTGGACTTAAAATAAGGTTGGATTTATGGTAATGCAGAATGGGTATGATGAACTTACAGGCTTTCTATTTAGGCAAAATGGAGTTTTGGACTATATGGACGTAATATCATATTTTGATTTAGGGGAAGACGAGGATGGGTAAGGCTGACCTCTTTTTATGATAAAAAAAAAAGTATTTCATTTGAAGATTGGTCATTAGAAATACTAAGACAGTTTTTTGTTTGTTTAATATGATATGTCCTAATTGTTGAGGTCGGGTATATTATGACTTAAAATATGTTATATCGTGCGGCCCTTGTTCGCCGATGTGAATCGGAATGATATGCTTTTAACATAAAACTTAATGAATAAGAATAGATGTGTTATAGGGCTAGGATAAAGGATTATATCATTTAAAAACCCGCATAGGTTCTCTATTGGAATAGGCCTATACAATCGTGAAATAATTGGCAATACCCCTTTACATTAAAACAATTATTCTCAATATAAAACATGTAAAGGATGATTATTCTTCCGATACACACCGGCAAATGGATGGATTAGGTATTGTCCACAGGGTTGTTGTCTCTAGTGTGTGTGTGAGCTGGTTAACACTGGGATAAAGTGATTAACCTCTCTAGGGGGTGTGGGACGCTACCGTCCCACCTGGCCAACATCCAGTGAAATTACAGAGCGCCAAATTCAAAACCAGAAATAATCATTATAAAAATTAAGTATTATAAGTATTATACATCGGTTTAAAGATGAACTTCTTGTTAATCCAACCACGGTGTCAGATTTGACAAACCATGCGATTATCTGAGAACAGCGTCCAGCAGACAAATTACAAACAGTAACCAGCCAAGTAGACGAGTAACAAAAGTCAGAAATAACGATAAAATTAATCACTTACCTTTGATGATCTTCATATGGTAGCACTCCGAAGACTCCATGTTACACAATAAATGTTTGTTTTGTTTGATAATGTCCCTCTATGTCCAAAAACCTCAGTTTTGTTGATGTGTTTTGTTCAGTAATCCATTGGAACAAAGTGCGGTCACAGCAGACAGACGAAAAATGAAAAAAGCACCATAAAAGTTCGTAGAAACATGTCAAACGATGTTTATAATCAATCCCCAGGTTGTTTTTGTCATAAATAATCGATCATATTTCAACCGGACAATAACTTCTTCAATAGAAAAGGAGAAACAAGAAAGGCGAGCTCCCAGTCACACTCATGTCTGGAAATGTCCACTGTCCTCTCATTGAAAGTGCTGTTTCTCCCTAATTTTTCAGAGTAAAAGCCTGAAACAATGCCTAAAGACTGGCCACATGTAGTGGAAGCCATAGAGATTGTGAACTAGGTCATAAGTCTTTGTATGGTGGATAGGCTTTCAATGGAAAAACAGGCATTTCAAAATAATAGCACTTCCTGAATGGATTTTCATCCTGCCTCCTGATTTTCCTCCTCACCTGCCATATTAATTATGTTATACTCACAGACATTATTTTAACAGTTTTGGAAACTTTAGAGTGTTTTCTATCCAAATCTACTATATGCATATCCTAGCATCTGGGGCTGAGTAGCAGGCAGTTTACTTTGGGCATGCTTTTCATCCAAAATTCTGAATGCTGCCCCCTATCCTAGTTTAAGCATCCTGATAGATAATTATGTTATCATGGGACTGCCCATATTTCTCTCTGGCTAAGGGATTGCCTTAGGACGCAAAGGTGTGCCATGAGTCAGGCTGATGGTATGGGGGGGGTTAGTGGGTGGA
Organism: Oncorhynchus nerka; assembly: GCF_034236695.1. Lineage (NCBI taxonomy): Eukaryota > Metazoa > Chordata > Actinopteri > Salmoniformes > Salmonidae > Oncorhynchus > Oncorhynchus nerka. The sequence continues at coordinate 47,288,564 of NC_088418.1, read as the reverse complement.
ATATTAGGACAATTGGAGGTTTATGAAGTTGCAGCTACAGTATGCTTAACAGTTCAAATTATTATGGTACAGCTATATGGACATAAACATCATGATGCTTTTTAATGGTAAGTTTACAAACATTGGTTGTAGTACGTATAATTGTAACTTGGGTATCATTATGGTAAGTGGCGAAATAAGTATAGCAAGTTGTAATTGTAATGGCTTCACAGATAATAAAAAAAGATCAATTTTTACATGGCTATAAGAGAGAATGTAATATATACTGTTTACAGGAAACTAATTCTATAAATATAGATGAGGTTGGGTGGAAAAAGGACTGGGAGGGAGAAATATATTTTTGTCATGGTCAAAGAAACTCAAAAGGGGTGATTATATGAATTAATACAAATGTTGATCCGATTGTGCAGACAGATCTGCAAGGAAGATGGATTATTTTAAATATTCTATTGGACCAAAAACATATCTGGCTAATTCATCTGTATAGGCCAAATAATGATCCATATTTTTTCAAAAATATATAAACATCCCTTTTTCAGGACCCTGTCTTTCAAAGATAATTAGTAAAAATCCACAGATCTTCACTGTAAAGGGTTTAAACACTGTTTCCCATGCTTGTTCAATAAACCATAAACAATGAATGAACATGCACCTGTGGAACGGTTGGGCACTAACAGCTTATAGATGGGATTAAGGTCACAGTTATGAAAACTTAGGACGCTAAAGAGGCCTTTCTACTGACTCTGAAAAACACCAAAAGAAAGATGCCCAGGGTCCCTGCTCATCTGCGTGAATGTGCCTTAGGCATGCTACAAGGAGGTATGAGGACTGCAGATGTGGCCAGGGCAATGAATTGCAAAGTCCGTACTGTGAGACACCTAAGACAGCGCTACAGGGAGACAGGACGGACAGCTGATCATCCTCGCAGTGGCAGACCACGTGGAACAACACCTGCACAGGATCAGTACCTCTGAAAATCACACCTGCGGGACAGGTACAGGATGGCAATAACAGCTTCCTAAGTTACACCAGGAATGCACAATCCCTCCATCAGTGCTCAGACTGTCCGCATTAGGCTGAGAGAGGCTGGACTGAGAGCTTGTAGGTTTGTTGTAAGGCAGGTCCTCACCAGACATCACCAGCACAAACTCACCATTGCTAGATAGGACTGGCAAAAAGTGCTCTTCACTGACAAGTCACGGTTTTGTCTCACCAGGGGTGATGGTCGGGTTCGCGTTTATCGTCGAAGGAATGAGCTTTACACCGAATTGGGATCAATTTGTAGGTGGAGGGTACGTCATGTGCTGGGGCGGTGTATCACAGCATCATCGGACTCAGCTTGTTGTCATTGCATCCTCCTCCCTCATGTGGTACCGTTCCTGCAGGCTCATCCTGACATGACCCTCCAGCATGGCAATGCCACCAGCCATACTGCTCATTCTGTGCGTGATTTCCTGCAAGACAGGAATGTCAGTGTTCTGCCACGGCCAGCGAAGAGCCTGAATCTCAATCCCATTGAGCACATCTGGGACCTGTTGGATCGGAGGGCTAGGGCCATTCCCCCCCCAGAAATGTCCGGGAACTTGCAGGTGCCTTGGTGGAAGAGTGGGGTAATATCTCACAGCAAGAACTGGCAAATCTGATGCAGTCCATGAGGAGGAGATGCACTGCAGTACTTAATGCACCTGGTGGCCACACCAGATACTGATTGTTACTTTTGATTTTGACCCCCCCCCCCTTTTGTTCAGGGACACATTATTCCATTTCTGTCAGTCACATGTCTGTGGAACTTGTTTATGTCCCAGTTTTTGATTCTTGTTATGTTCATACAAATATTTACACATGTTAAGTTTGCTGAAAATAAACGCAGTTGACAGGGAGGATGTTTATTTATTTGCTGAGTTTATATAATCTAGTGAGTTCACAAGTAACGAAATAATCGATTATTATGGTGGGAGATTATAATATGGTTTTACGTACCTCAATGGATCGTAAAGGAAATCATTCTACGAACTATTACCCTCAAGCACTTAAGGAGATCACAAAGATCATGAATACTTTAGAACTAGTGGATATATGGAGGTTGCAAAACCCTGACCTAGTGAGATATACATGGAGGAGGCTTAATCAAGCTAGCCGTCTTGATTACTTCCTAGTCTCGTTCTTATTGGCATCAAAAGTATTAATAGGAGACCGAATGCGATCGGACCACCATCTAATTGGCCTCCATATAACTCTTACAGCATTTCCACGTGGACGGGGATATTGGAAATTTAATCAAAGCCTATTGTATGACAATTTGTTAACTAAGACAAAACCATTAATAATTGACTTTGTACAACATAGGTACAGCAGATCCCCTTATTGTATGGAACACTTTTAAATGTACTTTGAGAGGCCATTCAATACAATACTCATCATTAAAACAAAAGCGGTTTAGGTCTAAAGAGATTAGACTAATAAAGGAAATAGAGGAAGTAGATGATAACAGCTCAGGTAGATGGTAATGGAAACTGTACTATAGAGGCATGAATTAGGTTAGAGGAAAAACAAATAGAAATGGAGGTACTTATTCAAGAACGATTAAGTGTAATGTATTACAAAAATAAAGCGAATTGGATGGAAAATGCTGAAAAATACACATAATTGTTCTTGAATTTTCACCACAGAAATTCTACCAAAAATATTTTACAGAAACTCGTTACACATGATGGAGTAATCCATGATTCAACAAATTATATTTTGAAAGGGGAAGCAAAATATTTTAAGCATGTTTTCTTTCCAGTCTCCTCCATTTCCACTGAAAGATGTTAACTGTAAGGATTTATTTTAATAATAATAATAATGTATAATTAACAAATTTACAGAAAGACTGGTGTGAAGGCCAACTTCGAGAAGAGGAACTTTTTGAGGCAATAAAATCTTTTCAGTCTGGAAAAACACCAGGGCTTGACGGTATACCAGTAGAGATATATCAGACCTTTTTTGATGTACTCAAAGATCCATTATTAGCATGTTTTATTACTCTTATACAAGTGGTAAACTTTCAGTCACTCAACAAGAAGGTCTGATTTCATTACTACTAAAACAGGACCCAGGTGGTAAGTATAAAGATCCAGTCCATTTAAAAACTGGAGGCCTCTAACACTTCAATGGTGTGATGTGAAAATCCAGGCGAAATGCATAGCATTTAGAATAAAAAAGGTTATAGACTCCCCTTTTTTTCCTACTATTGACTTGTTAACTGTTTACTCCATGTGTAACTCTGTGTTGTCTGTTCATACTGCTATGCTTTATCTTGGCCAGGTCGCAGTTGCAAATGAGAACTTGTTCTCAACTAGCCTACCTGGTTAAATAAAGGTGAAATAAAAAAATAAAAATAATGTTCATCCTGAAAAGACAGGTTCTTTACCTGGACAATATATTGGAGATAATATACGACAATTACTTGAAACAATTGAACATTATGAAACATTGAAGATACCAGGTCTGGTCTTCATAGCAGATTTTGAAAAGGCGTTTGATAAAGTATGATTATAATTTATATATAAATGCCTGGAATACTTTAATTCTGGTGAATCTCTTATACAATGGGTTTAAGTTATGTACAGCAACCCCAGATGTAAAATAGTAAACAATGGTTACTTCTCAGAAAGTATTGAGCTTTTAAGAGGAGGTAAACAAGGCTGCCCGTTGTCTCCATATCTATTTATTATGGCCATTGAAATGCTGCTATTAAAATTAGATCCAACAAGAACATCAAGGGGTTAGAAATCCAGGGGATAAAAACAAAAGTGTCAATGTATGACGATGACTTTCTTTTTTTAAATCCGCAATCTGGATCCCTGCTCAGTCTCATTGAAGAACTTGATCACTTTTCCAGCCTCTGGATTAAAACCTAATTATGACAAGAGTACCATATTATGTATTGTTTGTTAAAAAAGACAATGTTTACACTACCTTGTAGTTTACCACTAAAATGGACAGATGGCGAAGTAGACATACTTGGTATTCACATCTCAAAAAATATAAATGATCTTACCACAATTAATTTCAATAGAAAGTTAGCAAAAATAGATACGATTCTGCAACCATGGAGAGGTAAATAGTTGTCTATTTATGGAATAATCACATTGATTAACTCTTTTGGTCCTATCACAGTTTACTTACTTACTTACTCTTGGCATTGCCTCCTCCAGATCATTCGTTTTTAAATCATATGAGCAAAAACTGTTTCATTTTATTTGGAATGCTAAGCCAGACAAAATTAAATGTGCCTATTTATATAATGAATGAGTTTGGCGGGCTAAAATTATTAAATATTAAAGCTTTAAACCTCTCACTAAAAGCTTCACTCATACATACGTTATACTTAAACCCAAAATGGCTCTCCAGTAGATTATTAAGAAAAGCTCATCCTTTGTTCTAAAATGGCTTTTTTGCCTTCATACAGATGACAATTTCTAATTTTTGACTAATTGAAAATTAAATTATCGCCCTTAAACAAACCATACACAACTGGTTACAATTTAAGTTTTATCCTCCAGAAAAGAGGACAAATATTACAACAAATGTTATGGTTAAACTCAAATATATTGATTAATAAAAAACATTCTTTATGGAAAAAATGATAAATTGTATTACATTTATGAATGATCTTATGAATAGAAATGGAGTTATGTCACATGCAGTTATCGAAAGTATATGGGAATATCTGCTCAATCCAAATTTACAACCAACTGATTGCAGCACTACCAAAAAAATGGAGGCAAGTGGAAAAGGGAGAAGGTAGGTGTCACGTCCTGACTTTAGAGCTTTTTATGTCTCTATTTTGGTTCGGTCAGGGTGTGATTTGCGTTCCTTTTTCTATGTTTTTGTATTTCTTTGTTTTGGCCGGGTATGGTTCTCAATCAGGGAAAGCTGACTATCGTTGTCTCTGATTGGGAACCATACTTAGGTAGCTTTTTCCCACAGGGTTTTTGTGAGTAGTTATTTTCTGTTTTGTGTTTCTGTACCTGACAGGACTGTTCCGGTTTTTGTTCATTCTCTTTGTTATTTTGTTATTTAGTGTTCAGTTGAAATAAGAGTATGAACACTTACCATGCTGCGCTTTGGTCCTCACACTCTTCAACAGACGATCGTTACAGAATGAACACTTACCATGCTGCACTTTGGTCCACACCTTCTTCAACAGACGATCGTGACAGAATGAACACTTACAACGCTACGCTTTGGTCCACACCTTCTTCAACAGACGATCGTTACAGTAGGGAATTTGTTTGCCTGCCATATATTAAAAATACCAATTGGCTGAAAGGAACTGGCATGAATAGAAAAATATACCAGTTTCATCTGAGGACAAAAATGTTGACAGCTGCGCCGTACAGGTTGCAAAGTAAAGTCCCCCTGCTTAAGCCAGTACATGTCCAGGCCTGTCTAAAGTTTGCTAGAGAGCATTTGGATGATCCAGAAGAAGATTGGGAGAATGTCGTATGGTCAGATGAAACCAAAATATAACTTTTTGGTAAAAACTCAACTCGTCGTGTTTGGAGGACAAAGAATGCTGAGTTGCATCCAAAGAACACCATACCTACTGTGAAGCATGGGGGTGGAAACATCATGCTTTGGGGCTGTTTTCCTGCAAAGGGACCAGGATGACTGATCCATGTAAAAGAAAGAATGAATGGGGCCATGTATCGTAAGATTTTGAGTGAAAACCTCCTTCTATCAGCAAGGGCATTGAAGATGAAACATGGCTGGGTCTTTCAGCATGACAATCATCCCAAACACACCACCCGGGCAATGAAGGAGTGGCTTTGTAAGAAGCATTTCAAGGTCCTGGAGTGGCCTAGCCAGTCTCCAGATCTCAACCCCATAGAAAATCTTTGGAGGGAGTTGAAAGTCCGTGTTGCCCAGCAACAGCCCCAAAACATCACTGCTCTAGAGGAGATCTGCATGGAGGAATGGGCCAAAATACCAGCAACAGTGTGTGAAAACTTTGTGAAGACTTACAGAAAACGTTTGACCTCTGTCATTGCCAACAAAGGGTATATAACAAAGTATTGAGATAAACTTTTGTTATTGGCCAAAAACTTATTTTCCACTATAATTGATTTTCTGGATTTATTTCTCTCACTCTGTCTGTCATAGTTGAAGTGTACCTATGATGAAAATTACAGGCCTCTCTCATCTGTTTAAGTGGGAGAACTTGCACAATTGGTGGCTGACTAAATACTTTTTTGCCCCACTGTATATGGCACATGGAAACCTAACAAGGGCGGTCTATGGTGATATAGGTGGGATGGGCTGAGAGTGGCTGAGGGTTGGGATTAAAGAGTTTGTTTGGTAATGTATTTTTGTTATATATAGAAGTACCGTATATGTTAAATGTATATGTAGAAAAATATTTAATTCGAATTTCTTTTTTTTACAGCTAAGATATTTGTCGTCCGAAGAGGAGGGGTGGTGGAGGGGTTAGGTAGGGGCAGGAATAAGCTATGGACAACGAACACAATTGCATTTCATCAATGACAATTGAATTGCACAGATGCTGTGAAGAGATCCTGAGGCCCATTGTCGTGCCATGCATCCGCCGCCATCACCTCACGTTTCAGCATGATAATGCATGACTCCATGTCACAAGGATCTGTACACGATTCTTGGAAGCTTAAAATGTCCCAGTTATTCCATGGCCTGCATAATCACCAGACATGTCACCCATTGAGCATGTTTGGGATGCTCTGGATCGCCATGTACGACAGCGTGTTCCAGTTTCCGCCAATATCCAGTATCTACGCACAGCCATGGGAGAAGGAGTCGGACAACATTCCACAGGCCACAATCAACAGCCTGATCAACTCCATGAGCCAGAGATTCTTCTCACACAATATTTCACCAGAATGCACCATAATTAATACTGTCAAATACATTTACAGTATTTTACTGTGCATTTCACAGGTTTTGAAATTATAGAAAGGTCTTACAGTGTGCTGTAAAACAAATGCACGGTATTTTACTGTGGATTGTACAGTAATCTACTGTATTCCGTTTATACAGTAAATGACTGATAAAATTACAAAACTGATAACAGTGCAGTGTGCTAATCGTACCTCCAGTAGATGAGGATGCCCACCAGGACCAGGAGACAGATAATGGTGAGGGTGGATACCACAGCCAGAGGGACCACTGTCCTCTTCTCCCTCTCAGCAACACTTCCCACCATTTCTACCCTTGACTCATGGCTGCTGTTACTGATCTCTGGGGGGAAGAATCGGTTACTATTTACAGACTTGTATGCACACGCACACACCCTGAATTTAAAGAAACATTCTTTATTTCAATCAGTAGGAAATTTGTTTCCACATCATTGAGTACAAATACCATAATCATATTTCCTCTCATACGCAAGGAAATCTCATATTACTCTCCAAATAACACCACCTAACCCGCCACCATGATTGGAGATTCCTGAGTGTATGTTACCTTTCCTCAGCTCTTCCACAGCCCTGCTGTCAGGGAGAACAGGGACACGTAGATCTTCACGTGGGATGCTCTGGATCGACATGTACGACAGCGTGTTCCAGTTTCCAATATCCAGTAACTACGATCAGCGCTGGGCAGCTCCACTAGGACCTCTCCACCTCTATCTCCAGACCCACTAGCCTCCCCCAGCACCACAGACCCCTGAAGATTGGCACCTGCTCTGTCCACCTCGGACACACCACTACCAGTCTCACTCTCAACGTAGAAGATGGAAGAAAGACCTCCTAAGTCACCGCTGCTCTCGTCCTGTGTCTCTCTCTCTGTTGTGTCCATGGCTGAGGCCAGTGTGAGTGAACTGTCTCAAGGGAAAGTGTTGCCCCTCTCGGCCAGCCCTGAACTAGTGTGACCCCGTCCCAGTCAGAGCCGGACCCACTGATGTCTGTCTGTCCAACCTGAGAGGTCACAGCCTGTCTGTCCGACCTGGAGTCCTCTTCAGAGGGGCAGACAGAGGGGGAGAGGGTTGTGTCTTTTTCGGAGGGGGTGACAGACAGGTAGAGGGTTGGTGTCTCTTCTGAATGGCTGAGAGAAGGGTGCAAGGTGGTGTAGCCCCCTTGAAGAATCCTCTTCAGAGTGGGAGACAGAGGGGTATGGGGCTGGGAAGTTGAGAGGTTCTGTGGGCTGCTGAACCCAAGTCCCCTTCTGAAATCTGGTACTGACTGGAACAGAGAGGCCTGTCTGGTCAGACTGAGTGTGAAAATAAGCACTAAACTGAATACTTAACAACACACCAGACCACCAGTGAGGAGCATAAGAACCACAGAGTCTGAGTGGTTATACAAAGCAGCCACCAGAGGGCAGACTGGAGTCAGGGAGGAGCCACCAGGTCACACACAGCAAGGCGGGTAAAGAGTCCCAGAAGAAGACATAAGATGTGAATCTTTATGATTCAGGGGAAGGAAGACAGACTGGCAGAGGAATATCCACCACCGCTGGGTACCGGTAGGAGACATGGATCTCTGAAGTACCAGGGTGAACTAGTATGAAGCGCCGGGCAGCCAAAGGATGAGAGAGAAGTTGAAAAGGGCAGATCACTATAGACAGACACAAAGAGCCGGACTGTTACAGCACATCACCAGCGTAACCACCACCAGCCAGTAGAGCGCCAGTCCCTTCACCACCATCATTATCACCATCGTAGGTCTAAGCGGCAATATCACCCTTATCGACTGCACAGCAGCAGAGCGATACAGGTCCCACAGCCATCATACAACCATCAAACAACCGTTATACAACCATCATTCATCCATCAAACAACCACCACACAACCAAACAATGTAAGAGTGCACTATACAGTGCCACGCTTTGGCAACAGGAGGAGAGGCAAAGGCATAAAGGTAATGTGCAATATGTTTCTTACCGGTGAATATGGGCTGGGTGGTGTGCTGTAAGACCTTGACGAGGCCTGAGGTAGTGGAGGAGCCGTAGGCCGGTGAGAGTGAGTTGCTGGGACTTGAAGTCCTGGGTCTGATCCAGGGCACAGAGAGGGTTGAGGTTACAGAAACCGGGGTCTGTTGAATAGGGGTGGCCCTTGTCACTGTGCTAACTCTGTTATCAGGCCGCCTGGAGGTCAAAACCAAGCCCCTGTCCTCTCCTTTCATTGTGACTTTAGGTCTGGCAGTAACAGGACTGAGAACTCTATAATCCAGTGTTTTGTTCAGTGTTGTTTTAGATGGCGTAGTCGTGAACTCTAAGGCAGTGGTGTTGACAACGTCCTCGTAGTAAACATCAGTGACCACCATGCCCCCCACCGGAGGGGTGTACATATCGCTCTCTGGGGGTAGCAGGCCGATACCGGAAACGTCAGGTTTCTGGGCAGCGGAACCACGGTTTTGGTTCCGGATCTGCTGAGGCGACCACGACAATGAGGCCTCCTCTGTGATTTGCCGGCGGACAGGAGGCGGGCTGGTCGTCCGGGAGACGGGAATCAGAAATCCCGGCTGGTCGGTCACCATGGTGACCCAGGTGGCGCTCTTGCCGTTGGAGGCGGCGCTGGTGAAGGGGCGGTGCGGAGGGATACGTTGCTTCTTCTTGTCCTTCCTGGTCTGGTCCTTCTTGGGCTTGTCCATCCTGAACTGGTTCACAGGGTTCTGGTCGATCCGGTTCTGGTCATCTCTGGTCCCTGGTGGTACCGGCACAGAGCTCACCTGGGAGGCAGCAGTGGTGGAGGGCTGGTCAGGGAAAATCTGCTGGCGACCCTCTCTGGTTCTGCTCTCTTCTACTGGGTTCTGGTCTACTTGTTCCAATATATCCACTGGTTCCAATATATCCTCAGGTTCTGTATTGCCTGGATCAGACTCAATCTCTGGAGAAAAGAGAATGGGTATATATATATATATATATATATATATATATATATATATATATATATATTAGACAACTGTTATCATGATGCTATTTTGATAACTTCCGTACTTACTTTCAAGTCCGTTAACCTAAGTTCTTTACTCTCTCATATGAATCTCAGTGGAATAGGCTAACGATGGACACAGATTCATCTTTTTCCTGGACTAAAAATCATTTTTAGAATCTGATCTCTCACGACAGCCTGAACACTAAAATGTTTGGTTGTGGGTGCTGAGATTATAGCTGGTCTCACCCGGGTCCTCCTGAGGCATGTCCACTATAATCTGGTCACTCCAGCGTCCCGTCAGGCCATTGGTGCAGACAGCTACCACCTGGACCACATAGCTGCTGTTGGACAGGAGACCGGGGATGATGGCCCCCTGAGAGAGGGTGAGTGATCAGTAACATGTCAGTCAACTCATCAATGCATCAGCCAATCGCACTCATCAATAAGTCAGCCAATCACTGTAGTGACAATCAGTCTCAGCTTTTTTTCACCCTATTTAACAGATGAGATTGATTTCTGATTAACATGCAATGCTATCGATTTGTGTGAGAAGGCACATCAGGTCAGGTGAATACAAACCATCGCACACACAACAAAAACAATCACAGCTGTATTGATATTGTATCGTGTACACCTCTGGCCAGATGGATTACAGGTATTTTTTGGGTTATCACTATGGCAACAGTCTCCAGGAACAACACACTATTTACATCTTACAGTCATTCAGAAAATAATCATAAGAGAACAAGCGAGAGAGAGCGAGAGAACGAGTGAAGGAGAGAGACAGAGAGAGTGAGAGAGATGACCCACAGACAGACAAGTAGTGTCCCTTGAAGCACTGACAGGTATGTAACAGTAGCTGGATAAGTAGACAGGTGTTTTACCACGTCCTGGTCTCCGTCGGTGCGGTACTCGTGTTTGGGCTGGTTCTGGTCCTGCAGCCGCTGGTAGGTGACAGAGTACCAGTCGATGGTGGTGTCATACACCACACGGGGGCGCTCCCACATCACCATGATGGTAGTGTCGTTCTGGGCATCCGCCTGCATGTTCTGAGGCGCCGAGCTGCACACTGGAGAAGACAGAAGAATGAGGTTAGATTACGTCCAATGTAATCTCTGATGATAACATATGTATGTTTGTGTCTGGTTATCAACGTTGTCAGATTGCTAAAAATGGACATATTCCATCGTCGTTAAGACGATTGAGCTTTCCTAAGGAAAACGTGTTGGTAGACAACGATGTCTCTCTTAGAGCAACACTAGAAGAGGGAAAGGAAGAGGTGAAGGGAGACATTTTGGATATAGATATGGAAAGGAGTAGATATTTTAGCTTTTAGCAATTAGCATTTATGAACAGACATATTTCAATTTCCAAAAAGAGAAAATGTTAAATAAATTGCTACACTGAAAGAGGGGGAATTACAAAGTCAGGTTTCCTAGCAACCCAGAGTGCTTATTTGGGTGAGAAAGAGTGAGAAAGAGAGAGAGGGAGGGAGACTCCTCGCGTCCTGCTCTCCGTTCTCAAAACCCATTGGAGGAGAAGGTCCCAGGGGCAGGACCTCTGGCTTTCTCATCCAATGGGTTTTGAGAAGGAGACGAGGAAAAGAGGAACGAGGAGTCTGCCATTGAGATCTTCCCTATGTGACTGGTTACAAGACCGGGGGCTTTTTGGCGCTAGTTCCTACTTCACGGTATGGCCTGTTAGCGTTACAGTACAGCTCAGTGTGAGTGTGTCTGAATCATCATGCTATGGTTTTACAAAGGTCACGTATGGGAGAAGAGAGGAGCCAGGAGTATGGTCAGAATCTGGTAGTTAGGGTGGGTGCTAAAGGTTAGGGGTCAGGTGTTGGGGTCAGTGGGTAGATAAGGGTCAGGGGTCAGTCATTAAAGTAAAACAGGTACATACTATAAAAGAGAAAATCCTCTGTCCCTGTGTGAGAAAAAGGTGAAGACCAGTTAGTGTTAGGGGTTAAACGTAAAGGTTTAGAGGTCAGGGGTTATAGGTTAAGGGTACATGCTAGGAGTGAGGACCTCCTTCTTTGCCAGTGTAAGGTGAGGGTGAGGATTAGGGGTCTAGGGTTAGAGGTTAGGGTTCAGGGTATAGCCTACAGGTACGAACTGGGGGTGAAGACCTCGACTGTGCCTATGTAGAAGAAGTGTGAGGGTCAGGGGTCAGAGGCTCGGGTTCAGGGTTCAGAGTTACGGATACATACTGGGAGTGAGGACCTCCTCTGTTCCAGTGTAGGAGGAGAAGACCTGGCCCAAGAAC